>NW_012114699.1:2789026-2806917 GCF_000951035.1 Colobus angolensis palliatus | reverse complement strand
AAAAAAAAAAAAAGAAGAACAAATGTTGTTAAAATGTCCATGCTATCCAAAACCATCTACAGATTCAATGCAATTCCTATTAAAATACCAATGAAATTCTTAACAGAAATACAAAAAACAATCTTAAAATGTGTATGCAACTAAAAAAGACCCAGAATAGTCATAGCTAGCCTGAGGAAGAAGTTACCAAACTGGAGGAACCAAATTATCTGGCTTCCAATTATACAACAAAGCTATAGTAACCAAAACAGCACAGTATTCTCATGAAAACAGACATATAAAACAATAAAGAAGAATAAAGAATGCAGAAAGAAATCCACATGCCTACAGTGAACTCATTTTCAACAAAGGTGCCAAGGTGTAAAGACAGTCACTTCAATAAATGGTGCTTGGGAAACTGAACATTCATATGCAGAATGAAACTAGACTCTGCTCTCTCATTACATAAAAAAAAAAAAAAAAATCAAACAAAATGAATTAAAGACTTAAACCCAAGACCTAAACTATGAAACTACCACAAGAAAACATTAGGGAAAATTTCCAGGACATTGATTTGGGCAAAAATTGTTTGAGTAATACCCAAAAAACAGAGGCCACTACAGCAAAAATGAACAAATGGGATCACTTCAAGTTGGATGGCCTCTGTACCACAAGAGAAACAACCAACAAAGTAAAGAGAGAGAATGGGAGAAAATATTTGCAAAGTACCCATCTGACAAGGAACTATTAACCATAATATATAAAGAGCTCTAACTAATGTGTGGGAAAAAATCTGATAATCTGACTTTGAAAATGGACACAAGATTTGAATAGACATTTCTCAAATGAAGATATATGAATGGCAAACAGGCATATGAAAAGCTGCTCAACATTATTTGTCATCAGAGCAATGAAAATCAAAACCACAATGAGCTATAATCTCATTCCGGGTTAAATGGCTTATATCCAAAAGACAGTCAGTAACAAATGCTGGCAAGGATTTGGAGAAAAGGATGCCCTTGCACACTGTTGGTGGGAATGTAAATTAGTACAATTACTACAGATTTGAGGTTCCTCAAAAAATTAAAATAGGGCTATCATATGGGTATCCTCCTGATGGGTACACACCCAAAAGAATCCTCCTGATGGGTACACACCCAAAAGAGAGGAAATCAGTATATCAAAGAAATTTCTACACTCCTATATTTGTTGTTGCACTATTCACAACAGCCAAAATTTAGAAACAATCTAAGTGTTTATCAACAGATAAATGGATCAAGAAAATGTGGTACATACACACAATGGACCACTATTCAGCCATAAAAAATAAATGAGATCCTGTTATTTGCAATAAATAAATAAATAAAAATAAATGGAACTGTAGATCATTATGTTATTTGAAATAAGCCAGGCATATAAAGACTAATATTGCATGTTCTCACTTATTTGTGGCATGTAAGAATAAAAACAATTGAATTCATGGAGACAGAGAGTAGAAGGACGGTTACCAGTGGCTGGGAAAGGTAGTAGGCTGTGAGGGGGAGTTGTGGGTGGTTAACAAGTGCAAAAAGTAGTTAGAAAAAATGAATATGATCTACTATTTGGCAGCACAACTGGGTGACTATAGTCATTAATAATTTAAGTGTATATTTTAAAATAACTAAATGAGTATAATTGGATTGTTTATTAACACAAAAGATAAATGCTTCAGGAGATTGATACCCCATTCTTCATGATGTGGTTATGATACACGCCTATATAAAAACATCTAGGCCGGGCGCGGTGGCTCAAGCCTGTAATCCCAGCACTTTGGGAGGCCGAGACGGGCGGATCACAAGGTCAGGAGATCGAGACCATCCTGGCGAACATGATGTAAACCCCGTCTCTACTAAAAAAATACAAAAAATCAGCCGGGCGAGGTGGCTGCGCTTGTGGTCCCAGCCACTCGGGAGGCTGAGGCAGGAGAATGGCGTAAACCTGGGAGGCGGAGCTTGCAGTGAGCTGAAATCTGGCCACTGCACTCCAGCCTGGGCGGCAGAGCGAGACTCCGTCTCAAAAAAAAAAAAAAAAAATCTAATGTTCTCCATAAATATATACATCTACTAAATACCCACAGAAATGAAAAATGAAAAAAATAATTAAATGATATCTGAAATTCATAAAATAGAAAGCAGATAAATAATAGAAACCAATAAAAACAAAAGTCAGTTCTTTGAATAGAACAACAAATTTAATGATCCTTTAACTACAATGACTGCAAAAGTAGGAGAGTAATTTCAGATTACTTCAATCAAGCATCGGAAATGAACACCACTACCCACCTTACAGAAATAAAAAAATCATTTTACATGAATATTGTGAACAATTGAATGCCAAATTATTAGAAAACCCAGATGCAATGAACATCTTCCTCGAATGGCATAAACTACTGAGACTGACTCAAGAAGAAATAGAAAATCAGAATAGGCTTACAAGTACGGGGATATAATTAGTAACTGAAAAACAAACAAAACAAAGTAAAATTTTAGCAGTTGTCCTGAGCCTATTCCTGGACTAAATGGGTTTACAGGCAAATTCTGGAAAGCAGTTGAAGAAGTAACACCAATTTTCACAAGATCTTCTACAAAAAGGAGAATAAGAAGTCATACTTCCTATCTCATACTATGAATTCAGTAGTAAAGTGATACCAACACCAGACAGTCATAACATGAAAACTATATATTACTATCCCTTAGTAATATAGTTGTAAAAATTCTCAACAAACTATTAGTGAACTAATTCCAGCAACATATAAATAGGATTTTACACCATGACCAGTAAGTATTTATCATAGGCGTATGTAAATTTGACTCACCATAAAAATCTATCAATACAAATATGACATTTACAGAATAAGGGAAAAATGCTTCATGAGCATCTCTATGGATGCAGAAAGACCCATTGATGTGACCCAGCATACTTTAATAATAATAATACTCAGTGAGCCTGGAATAGAAGGAAATTCCTGAACTGTTAAAGTCCAACTAAGAAAAATGATTTAATTGTAAATGGTTGAATGTTTTCATCACTGAATGGTCTAATCCTTCAATCAATGATGGAATGTTTCTATAATCAGGAGCAAAACAAGGTGTCCACTGTCACTTTATTTGTTATATTGTGCTTGGGACTCCAATCAGAGATATAAGCAAGGAAAGTTATAAAAGAGGTCATTGGGTACAACGAGATTCGTATAGGTAAGTCAGAGTCAGACCATGTTGGTTCTTGAAAATTATATAAAAATCATTTGGGTTTATCTAAGAACAGGATAAGTACAAAAGAAAATAGAGACATAGAGATGGATAAGGCATTTCATACTATTAAAATTTATTAATTACTTTTAATTATAGTTAAGCCCATGTTTAAATTTTAAAATTCTAATATTTCAATTTAAAAATGATATTTCTAATTATGTGTCTATCATAATGTAGATTTAAAATCTGTTTCAAATCAGAGACTTTTTTATGTATTTCTCATTTTGTCACTCCTGGAAACATTTGCATGAAATAAATGTCCCTAGGAAATTCTCACTTCCCCATTTAAATTTATATTAAAAACACAATGCATAGTCAGAGAATATATGCCGTGCTTAGAATTCTCCACTGCATGCTGTGCTGTGTGAGTTAATTCCAGCAGATTTAGTATTGACCTGGGCTGTCTTGCCTAAATAAAAAATGAACCTGTCTCATACTGATCCCTGATGAAAGCATGCATTTCTTTGTCATGGTAGGGAAAAGGAGGTTTAGGAAGTTTTGTATCTGCTTTTCAGCATTGTTTTTTATTAACAGTGAAATTGATGACTTGCACATGGTCTCTTTGAGGTCCCTGGGGTCTCTGCCATTGTAGCTGTTTACATTGCAAGAATGGACCTTATATTCGAGCACAAATGAAACTTGTGTCTAGCTTTCCTGGATCCGATGCTGTGAGACAGCCTTTGACAGTGATTCATTTATTAACTTTGACATGGTCACTATATTATTTTGTATTTCTTCAATAAGCCATACATTTGCAAGCATTGCCATTTTGGGTATTGTTAATATACTTTAACAATGAAACCCTAGCAAACTTCCACTTCCAGATACTTATGTCCTACAGTGCAGATTTCAAACTGCTCAGTGCAATCAGCAAGGACTTTCTCAATGAAGCCCAATTTATCTCTCCAAAACTATGTGTTATACCTGCTAGCCTCTCACCCAATATAATTTTGTTTTCTCCTCTATATTTTTATAGAAAATGGGTCATTGCACCACTGTAAAATTATTGTATTGGATCACACCTATTTGTCAATATTTTTTATCCATTTATGCTTAATACATGTCTGACACACAGTAAGTGCTCAATAAATGTTGGATGGATAGATGCATGCATGAAAGATTGTCCTTTGTTTTGACCTTACTACTACTGAAATAATACTTCTCTAACAACAGATAACACAATATGATACATAAAAGTAATGTTTGTGGAAATACATTAGAACATGAACATGAATCATATATTTTGCTATCTACCTTCCCTTTCTAATGTTCATAACTACTTCTACTATCAGTTAATTATATCCCGCTGTTCATTTATTATCACAATTTAACTTGGTTATCACATACAGCAGAAGGCTTCATTGAACTACAGTGAAAGTCTGGCTCTAAATGTGCCAGGGATAGTTAAATGAATTATAATGTAACATTGGCTCAGGGACTCAGGCTAAAAATTACTGAATGGACAGTTAGCTGATCTGAAAGGAGAGTAGAATGGAAATTTTAAACAATTCACTGATAATCACCCAGGAGGGATTTGGAAAGTATGCTTTTATAGATAACATTCACAAAAAAATATTTAATATTAATGCCTGAAAACCTTCAGCCAAATTTGTTTTAATCCCTATAATATGCAGAGTATTACAGTTTTCTTTTTTAAAAGTTAGACTTTGCATTAGGCTTTCATGTTCATGTAAAGTATTGAAATGGAATGGAAATTAATATAGTCACTTTTGTAGGAATAATTCCAAGACATTAACCTAGCCAAAAATGAATACATTCAACCAATGAATACACTCTTGGCATTATGATGGGTACAACCATTCCCCAAGCAGTCATGCTCCATTAAAAAATATATTTTCTTATTATCCCCACAGCAATTGGACTTTAAAACTAATGGATACACTAACAGTAAAAGTTTTAACACTCTGATAAAAAAAAAATCAACAAAAACAACGAAAACTTTTGTATACAAACCACTATGTTGGGTTATTAGTATTATAACAGAAGAGGTTTAAATTAAAAGTGCTGTTGCAGAAAGACTAATCCACAACTGTGCTGATAGAATGTAACAAGTTCTGTCCATAAATCAAGGATTTGCTAATAAAATGTTACTTTTTATTTCAAGTTAACTTAGGTGTGTTTATTCTATTAACCTTACATTTTGAAAATGACAGTTCAGTTTTACTAATTACAGTTCCCGTCGTTTTCATCATATATCCCACAGAAATATGCACATGCTTCTTCCTTTGAATCCCTGGAATGCAGAAATTTAATCTCATTTCTATCTTCAGTAATTTAATGATGTTATTACTCAATACATAGAAGAATAATGTTTCGTTTATTCACTTTGCATGTGTTTTGGTTCCCTTTCTTTCAAGTAATGAATGATATGTTAAGCCACTGAATATTCTTTTTTCTAAACATAGGTATTATATATCTACTATCTCATTTTTGAATACAAATATAGCTATACATAGTTATTTTACATCAGTTATGTAAACAGACAACCTAAAGATCTAACTGCTATTTTATTTATTATTATTATACTTTAAGTTCCGGGATACATGTGCAGAACGTGCAGGTTTGTTACTTAGGTATACATGTGCCATGGTGGTTTGCTGAACCCATCAGCCCATCATCTACATTAGGTATTTCTCCTAATGGTATTCCTCCCCTTGCCCCCCACCCCCCTACAGGTGTGATGTTCCCTTCCCTGTGCCCATGTGTTTTTATTGCTCAACTCCCACTTATGAGTGAGAACATGCAGTGTTTGGTTTCTTGTTCCTGTGTTAGTTTGCTGAGAATGATGGTTTCCAGTTACATCCATGTCCCTGCAGAGGACATGAACCCATTCTTTTTTATGGCTGCATAGTGTTCCATAGTGTATATATGCCACATTTTCTTTATCCAGTCTATTACTGATGGGCATTTGGGTTGGTTCCAAGTCTTTGCTATTGTGAATAGTGCTGCAATAAACATATGTGTGCATGTGTCTTTATAGTAGAATGATTTATAAGCCTTTGGGTATGTACCTAGTAATGGGATTGCTGGGTCAAATGGTATTTCTAGTTCTAGATCCTTGAGGAATTGCCACACTGTCTTCCACAATGGTTGAACTAATTTACACTCCCACAAACAGTGTAAAAGCTTTCCTATTTCGCCACATCCTCTCCTGCATCGGTTGTTTCCTGACTTTTTAATGATCACCATTCTAACTGGCATGAGATGGTGTCTCATTGTTGTTTTGATTTGCATTGCTCTGATGACCAGTGATGACGAGCTTTTTTTCACATGTATGTTGGCATGGGCAAAGATTTCATGACTAAAACACCAAAAGCAATTTCAACAAAAGCCAAAATTGACAAATGAGACCTAATTAAACTAAAGAGCTTCTGCACAGCAAAATAAATTATCATCAGAGTGAGCAGGCAACCTACAGAATGGGAGAAAATTTTTACAATCTATCCATCTCACAAAGGGCTAATATCCAGAATCTACAAGGAACTGAAACAGACTTACAAGAAAAAGACAACCCCACCAAACAGTGGGCAAAGGATATGAGCAGACACTTTTCAAAAGAAGACATCTAACTGCTATTTACAACAGACTTTACTTCATCTCTGCCATTTTAAGATTTCCTAATACAAAAGCTGGATTAGTCTCATTTGTTGCTAGTGCTGTTAGTGCACATATCTATCAGTATTAATAATACTTTGAATACAAATGGTCTGTTTGTCTGTCTTCTATACTGGGGAAATTTTCACAGCAAAAAGATTTTGCTATATTTGTTGTGTTGTTAAATTCTTAGCATCCAAAAAAAAAAAAAAATGTCTGAGAAATGACAGCTACTCTCTCAGTGTTTGAATGAAATTGAATGGGTTAAACATTTTTTCTGAATGTGTCTGTGTGTTTTCAGGTGAGATTAACATTTGCTTCGGTGAACTCAATAAGGTAGATTTCCCTCCTCAATCTTGTTGGGCATCATTAAATCCAATAACGACCTGAGTAGAACAAAAGGTAGAGGAACGAGGAATTTGCTCGTTTATTTATGCCTTACTGCTTGAGTTGGAACGTCTCATCTCATTTTCTCCTGCCCTCTGTTTAGGATTTACATAATCAAGTTCATTGGCTCTCAGTCCTTCAGACTCAGACTAAATTATATCACTAGCAGATTATTGGACTTCTCAACCTCCATAATGATGTGATCCAATTTCTCATAATAAATCTATCTGTCTATCTATCATCTATCTATATCTATCATCTTTTAATGGTTTTGTTTCTGGAGAACCATGACTAACACATACATTAATTATTTTTTGCAAAGCCTTATACATTTATTCTATGTTAATCTTAAATACATTGGTAAGATTTATGCCTATAATAACATTTAACTTGTAGAATTGGGTAGAAAATGAACTATAAAAGAGATAAAATAATCTGTGTGTTATATCTATAAATTAAAAGAATTTTAGTCCATAGTGTAAGGGAATTGATTGCTTTTACTTCAATTACACTGGACCTGTATACCCAATTAATAGTATATTATAGGCATTCTTTATTATATCATAATATTTTGAGAGACGCTATAAATATAAATTTAGGAAAATGAATTCTCTCAATATGTCATAGCTCTTGTTATTTATATATTCATTATATGGGTGTTCTAAAGTGAAGAGTCAACACCTTTCATCATTGTCTTAAATAGTTAAGGTGTATGTTTACTTCTTTGCAATGGCCAATAAATTTTATTTTTAAGTCCTGACTAGATGTGCATAACATTCTGAATTGATTGTTACAATACACATGTAAGAGAACTGGAAAAGTTAGTCTTATGGTGTCATAGGCAGAATAATGCTTTCTTCCTAAAATATGTCTTTGTATTCACCCTCTGATCTGTGAATATGTTATGTTACATGGCAAGTGGAGCTATGAAGATGGAATTTATGTTAAGGACCTTAAGGATAGAGCGAATATCCTGGATAATATCCGTGGGCCCAATGTATTCATATGGGCCCTAAAAAATGAAAGAAAGAGGAAAGCAAGTCAATTAGAGACATGTGGGGGAAAGATGGCCAGAAAGATTTAAATTATGGGAAGACCTTAGCCCACTACTGCTTACCTTGAAGAAGGAGAAAGGTAGTCATGAGCCAAGGAATAACAGTGACCTCTGGAAACACAGGATGACCCTCAGTTGACAGCCAGCAAAGTAAAAGGATCCTCACCAACAACCACTAGGAATTAAACTTTGCCAATAACCCAAATAAGATGGGGAATAGGTTCTCTCCTATAACCTCCAGAAAAAATACAGCCTTACCAACACCTTGATTTTAGCCCAGTGAGATTCATGTCAGACTTCTAACCTATAAAACAAATGGAAAACAAACATAAAACATATTTGTGGAGTTTTGCTCTGCTAAATTTGTAGTAATTTGTAATGGGAACAAAAGAAAATTAACACAAATGGCCCATGCAAAGGAAAACATAATAATAGCCATTACTCATTAAGTACTTATGGTGAGTCAGGGACATTCCATATATGATCTCATTTAATAGTAATAATAGTATCTTTGTTTGTATAGATGAGATAATTGAAGCAAATAAAGACTAAATAGCTGTTCAAACTTTGCCAGCTTTGTGGTTATACCTGAATTGTTCAAACAAGCTAACCCTGAGTTACTTTTTAACCACTATTCTACACTGTTTCTCAACAGAACTAGAGGGTTATATGATGAAGGAATATTAAGTTAATACTAAAATTACAGAAGTAGTCATTTATGTAAGATCATTATCTGTTATTATTTATGTACATAAGCTTAAAGGATCTACTGTGCAGATTCTTTACTGAAGTTTATTTTATGGAAATAAGCTCAGAAATATTACATATTCAAGGATTTACTTTTCATTGTATGAAATCTATCATAAAAATTAATATTACAACACAGTCTAGTTAACTATAGGTACAATGTTCTATAGCAGATCTCTAGAATTTCATCTTGCATAACTGAAACTATACCTATTGAATTGTAACTCCCCATTTTCCCCTTCCCTAAGCCCTAGGCAACTACTATTCTACCTCTCCATATTCTATGAGTTTTACTATTTTTTATTGATACATAATACTTGTACAAATTTGGGGTACATGCGATATATTGATATATTCATATAATGTATAATGATCAAATTGGGATACTTGAGGCATCCATCACTTCAAACATTTATCTTTTCTTTATGCTGCTAATATTCTAATCCTTCTCTTCTAGCTATTTTGAAATATACAATAAATTATTGTTAACTACAGTTACCCTACCATACTATAGAACACTAGAACATTTCCGTTCTACGTAACTGTATTTTTTTAACCTGTTAACCAAACTTTCTTTATTTTTCTCTCTCCCTTCATCTTTCTTAGCCCCTGATAACCAACAATCAACTCTCTACCTCCAAGAGATCCACTTTTCTAGGGCCTACAATGAGTGAGTACATGTGATATTTGTCTTTCCATGCTCGTCTAATTTTGCTTAACACAGTGACCTCCAGTTCCATCCACATTACTGCAAATGACAGAATTTCATCCATTTTATGGCTGAATAATATTTCTTTGTGTATATGTACCACATTTTCTTTATCCATTTCTCTGTTAATGGACACTTTGATTCCATATCTTGGCTATTGTGAAGAGTACTGAAATAGACATGATTTCTTTCTTTTGAATATATACCCAGTAATGGAATTGCTGGATCATATGGTAATTCTATTTTCAGTTGTGTTTGTTTGTTTGTTTGTTTGCTTTATGAACCTCCATACTTTTTTACATAGCAGCTGTACTAACTTACATTCCCACCAACAATGGGAGTGTTTGTTTTTCTCCATGTCCTCTCCAACATCCCTTATATTTTATAAAAAACATTTTAAGTGAGGTGAGATGATATCTCATTGTGGTTTTGATTTGCATCTCTCTGATAAGTAATGATATTGAGCATTTTTTCATATATCTGTTGACCATTTGTATGTCTTCTGGGAAGTGTCTATTCAGATCTTTTAGACATGTTTAATTGGATTACTTTTATTTGATTGTCTCTTGGTTGGTTTTAGTTTCTTATATACTCTGGTTATGAATTCTTTGTTGGATAGATACTTTGCA
This sequence comes from Colobus angolensis palliatus, assembly GCF_000951035.1. NCBI lineage: Eukaryota > Metazoa > Chordata > Mammalia > Primates > Cercopithecidae > Colobus > Colobus angolensis. Next base: position 2,796,507 of record NW_012114699.1, on the reverse strand, counting down.
AATATTTTCTTTCATTATGTTGGTTGGCCTTTCACTTTTCTGATTATTTCCTTTGCAGTGCAGGCACTTTTTAACTTGATGTAATCTTATTTGTCTATTTTTGCTTTCTTTGCCTGTGACTTTGAGGTCTCACATAAAAATTTATTTGCCTAGACCAATGTCCTGAAGTACATCCACAGTGATTTTTTAGTAGATTCATGGCATTTGTTTTTACATTTAAGTATTTAATTCATTTCATTTGATTTTTGCATACAGTAGAGATAGTTTTTCCAAAAAATATGTATTAGACTGTACTTTCTTCAATGTATATTTTTGTGACCTTTCACAAAAATGAGTTAGCCGTAAATGCGTGGATTGAGTTTTGGCTTCTCTATTCTGTTCCATTGGTCTATATGTCTGTTTTTCTGTCAGTACTATACTGCTTTGGTAACTATAAATTTGTAGTATACTTTGAAGATAGGTAGTATGATGCCTCTAGTTTTGTTCTTTTTGCTCAAGACTGATTTGGCTATTCAGGGTCTTTTGTGATTCTATACAAATTTTAGGATTATTTTTATTTCTGCAAATAATGTCATGGGCATTTTTATATAGATTGTATTGAATCTGTAGATTGCTTGGATTAGTCTAGCCCTTTTAAGTGTGTTAGTTCATTCAATCCATGAGCATGGAATACTGTCTTAATTTTTATGTCTTTTTCAATTCATTTCATCAATGTTTTATAGTATTCCTTGTACAGATCTTTCACTTTTTCGGTTAAATTTATTCCTATGCATTTTATACATTTATAGCTATTGTAAATGATATTGCTTTTTTGATTTTTTTTTCAGATTATTCACTGTTGAAGTAATTAAATGCTACAAATTTTCATGTTTACGTTTTACTCTGAAACTTTACTGAATTTATTGGTTCTCGCACTTTTTTGGTGGGGTCTTTAGTTTTTTCTAAATATAATATGATGTTGCCTGTGAACAAGGGTAATTTGACCTCTTTTTTTTCCAATTTGGATTCCTTTTATTTCTTTCTCTTGTCAAATTTCTCTGACTAGGGGTTTTAGTACTATATTGAATAAAAGTGGTGACAGTGAGCATCCTTGTCTTGTTCCAGATCTTACAAGGGAAGCTTTCAGTTTTCTGCATTAAGTATGGTGTTTGCTATGGGTTTTTCATATATGGTGTTTATTGCTTTGAGGTATGCTCCCTCTTGACCCAGTTTTGGAGCTTTTTTTGTTGCAAATGGACTAATGTTTAGTTTTGTTTAATGCTTTTCCAGCATCTATGGAAATTACCATATGGTTTCTGTCTTTGATTCTGTTGGCGTGATGTGTCACTTTTATTTATTTCCATTTATTGAGCCATCCTTACTTCCCTTGGATGAATACAACTTGATTAGGGAAGTGATTTTTTTTAAGTGTTGTTGAATTCAGTTTGCTGGTATTTGGTTGTGTACTTTTGCATCTATGTTCATCAGAAATGATGCCCTGTAGTTTTCTTGTTGTTGTTGTTGTTGTGTTCTTGTCTAGTTTTGGTATTAAGGTGATACTGGACTTGTAGAGAATGAGTCTAAAAGTATTCCTTCTTCCTCAACTTTTGGGACTATTTTGATGAGGACTGGTGCTGGTTCTCTTTTCAATATTCTGTAGAATTCAGCAGTGAAGTCATCAGGGTCTTGGACTCTTTTGTTGAGGGAATTTGATTACAAATTCCATTCTGTTATCCATTATTGGTCTGTTAAGATTTTTTATTTCTTCATAATTCAATCTTGATAGGTACGTGTCAGGATTTTTTTCATTCTTTCAAGGTTTCCCAATTTGTTTCAGATTTTACTTATTTGGTACTTCTCTCTTTTATTGGTTAGCATAGCTAAAGTTTTGCTAATTTTGTTTATACTTTCAAAAAAAACCAACGTTTTGCTTCATTGATTTTGTCTTGATTTATATTTATTTCTGTTTGATCTGTATTATTTCTTTTCTTCTACCAATTTTGGGTTTGATTTGTTCTTGCTTTTCTAGTTCTTGGAGGAGCATAGTTTATTTGAAATATTTTTACATTTTTGATGTAGGTATTTATTACTATAAACTTACCTTTTAACAATGCTTTTGCTATATTCAATAGATTTTGGTATGTTGTGTTTCTGTTTTCATTTCTTTCAAAAATGTTTAAATTGTCTTCTTAGTTTCTTCCTTGACCCATTGATCCTTTGAGAGCAAATGTTTAATTTTCATATGTTTCTATATTTTCCAAAATTCTTCTTGTTATTCCATTGTGGTAAGAAAGGAAAATTAATATGATTTGAATATTTTGTATTTGTGGAGACTTCGCTATGCCCTAGTATATGGTCTACTCTGGAGAAAATCCCATGTGTTAATGAGGATAATGTGTATTTTGCAACAGTTGGATGAAATGTTTTATAAATGTCAATTACATTCATTTGTTCTAGAGTGTAGTTTAAGTCCAATGTTTCTTTGTCAATTCCCTGTCTGGATGATATGTCCATTACTGAGAGTGGGATGAGTCTGTCTTCTGCTATTATTAAATTTGAGTCTGTCTGTTCTTTAATGTATATTAATATTTGCTTTATATATTTGAGTGTCTATGTGTTGGGTGTGTATATATATATATATGTGTGTGTGTGTGTGTGTGTATGTATCTTTCTGCTTAACTGAACCCTTCATCATTATATAATGACTTTGTTTATCTCTTTTACTGTCTTTGACTTGAAGTCTGTTTCATCTAAATAATGTAAGTATAGCTTCTCTTGTTCTTTTTGTTTTCCGTTTGCATAGGATTATCTTCCATGCCTTAACTTTCAGTTTATGTGTCTATAGATGAAGTGAGTTTCTCGTAGGGAGCAAAAATTTTAGGTCTTGTAATTTTATTCATTGAACCACTCTATGTCTGTTAATTGGAGAATTTAGTCCATTTACATTTAATGTTATTATTTACAGGAAAAGACTTACTACTGCCATTTTGTTTCTTGTTTTCTAGTGATTCTATATCTTATCTTTCTTTCTTAATGTTTTCTTATGTGGTTTAGTAATATTCTCTGGCAGTATGTTTTGATTTGCTGCTTTTCAATTTTAATTTACTACTACAGGTATTTGATGTGTGGTTACCATGATGTTTACAAAAATATCTTATTGATATAGCAAGTTATTTTAAATAAATGAATACTTAACTTTGATTACAAAGGCAAAAACGTGAAAAAAAATTCTATACTTTAACTCCATCTGTGATTTTGACCTTTTTTAAATGTTTAATTTTTGTGTGTTTATTGTCCCAGTTTACAACTTTGAATATTGCCTAGGTCTTAATATGCTGTTGTTATTATTAATTTTTATAGATTTGTATTTTAGTCTTCCTACTAGAGATATGAGTGGATTACACACCACAATTACAGTATTGGAGTCAGGGAAAGCAACTTTATTATTCACAAACAGGAAGCAAAAATCAACAGAAATCTAATTTTCATGGCAAGCTAGTACTCCAAGGCTCAGAAAAAGTGCTCAGGGCAGTGGCCACACATGGTGGTTCATGCCTGTAATCCCAGTATTTTGGGAGGCCAAGGTGGGTGGATTGCTTGAGTCTAGGAGTTAAAGACCAGCCTGGGCAACATGATGAAACCCAGTCTCTACAAAAAATATAAAAATTAGCCAGGCGTAGTGGTGCTTGCCTGTAGTCCCAGCTATTTGGGAGGCTGAGGCAGGAGGATCTCTTGATCCCAGGAGGCAGAGGTTGAAGTGAGCCAAGATGGAGCCATTGCACTGTAACCTGGGTTAACGAATGAGACCCTGTCTCAAAAAAGAAAAAATAATGCTCGGGGCAGAGATAATCTTGTCTACCTGTTTCCCACTTTGCATCACAACTGCAGAAACCCAAAAGCACTCCAATCTGGCTTTTTACCTCTGACATCACTGAGCATGTGGAATACAAGTGTTGTTTTAGTAGTGACCAGTTGAGAGCAACGGGTGTTCTGTCGATTTATTCTTATCTATGGCCACTGCATTCTAGCACTTCCTACAGTTATCCTCAGAGCTACAAGAAGGATGAGGAAGAGCTGGGTTAGCCAAGTCAGGGTCATCTGGGGACCTCTTCTCCAACACTTCTATTTTAATCAATGTGTTGGTATATAATTGTTCATAATAGTCTCCTGTGATCCTTTTTATTTTTGTGAAACCAATTGTAATTTATCTTCTTTTATTTCTGATTTAATTTATTTGTGTCTCCTCCCTTTCTTTTTCTAAGGGAATCTAGCCGTGATTTATCAATGTTGTTTACATTTTTCTAAACCAGTTCTTAGTACTGTCGATTTTTTCTATTCTTTATTCTTTTTACTTTCTTTTCTTTTCTTTTCTTTTCTTTTCTTTTCTTTTCTTTTATATGAGATGGAGTCTTGCTCTGTCACCAGGCTGGAGTGCAATGGCGTGATCTTGGCTCATTGTAACCTCTGCTTCCTGAGTTCAAGCGATTCTCCTGCCTCAGTCTCCTGAGTAGCTGGGAGTACAGATGCGTGCCCCCATGCCTGGCCAATTATTTGTATTTTTAGTAGAGATGATGTTTCACTGTGTTAGCCAGGATGGCCTCAATCTCCTGACCTCGTGATCCGCCCACCTCAGCCTCCCAAAGTGCTGGGGTTACAGGCATGAGCCACTGCACCCGGCTATTCCTTTTACTTTTTCTCTAATCTATATTATTTCTTTAATTGTACTAACTTTGAGCTAAGTTTGTTCTTGTTTTCTAGTTCTTTGAGGTGTAAATTTAGAAGATTTACTGAAATTCTCTTTTCTTATTTTAATATAGATATTTATCATTATAAACTTTTCTCTTAGTACAGCTTTTGTTGCATCCCGTAGCTTTTATTGTGTTATGTTTTAATTTTTATAGGTCTTAAGATATTTTCTACTTTTTATTTTTATTTATTATTGAGTCATTGATTGTTCGGAGGTGTTTTGTTTAATTTCCTCATACTTGTGAATTCTACCGTTTTCCTTCTGTTATAGATTTCTAGTTTCATTTCATTGTGATTAAAAATTATATTTGGTATGATTTAAATCTTAAATTCGTCAAGATATTCTTTGAGACCTAACATATCATATATCCTGAAGAACATTGCATATGTACTTGAGAATAATGTATATTCTGTTGCTGTTGGGTTGAATGTATATGTCTGTTACATCCATTTGATCTACATGGTTGTTCAAGTCTACTATTTCCTCATTGATTGTTTTCTGGATGTTATATCAATTATTTAAAGTGGGATATTGAATTATCCTGCTAATATAATAATACTATTTATTTTTCTTCAGTTCTGTCAATGTTTGCTTTATATATTCAGCTGCTCTAATGCTGAGTGCACGTATGTTTATATTGTTAAATATTCTTGGAGAATTTATCCTTTTATTATTATATAATTATTTTCTTTGTCTCTTGTAACAGTTTTTGACTCAAGACGTATTTTGTCTGAAGTGAATGTAGCCACTCCTGCTCTCTTTTGGTTACCACTTTTATGGTATATCTTTTTTCATCTCATCAATTATAGCTTACCTGCGTTCTTAAAGTCAAAGTGACAATCTTGTAGACTGCATGTGGTTGGATCTTAAATTTTAGATATTCAGCTCTAGATATCTTAGGTGGGAAGTTTAACACAATTATGTTTAAAATAATGATTAAGTTTCCCGGAGCAAGATGGCCGAATAGGAACAGCTCCAGTCTCCAGCTCCCAATGGGAGCCATACAGAAGATGGGTGATTTCTGCAGTTTCAACTGAGGTACTGGGTTCATCTCACTGGGGAGTGACGGTAGGTGCTGGTCAGCTGGTGCAGCCCGACCAGCCAGAGCTGAAGCAGGGTGAGGCATCACCTCACCTGGGAATCGCAACGGGGAAGGGAATCCCTTTTCCTAGCCAGGGGAACTGAGACAGACAACACTGGGAAAATCGGATAACTCCCACCCTAATACTGCGCTTTAACAAGGGTCTTAGCAAATGGCACATCAGGAGATTATATCCCACACCTGGCCAGAAGGGTCCCACCCCCCACGGAGCCTTCCTCATTGCTAGCACAGCAGTCTGCGATCTGACTGCAAGGCAGCACCAAGACTGGGGGAGGGGCGCCCGCCATTGCTGAGGCTTAAGTAAGTAAACAAAGCCACCTGGAAGCTCCAACTGGGTGGAGCCCACAGGAGCTCAAGGAGGCCTGCCTGTCTCTGTAGACTCCACCTCTGGGGACAGCACACAGCTAAACAAAAAGTAGCAGAAAGCTCTGCAGATGCAAATGACCCTGTCTGACAGCTTTGAAGAGAGCAGTGGATCTCCCAACACAGAGGTTGAGATCTGAGAACGGACAGACTGTCTGCTCAAGTGGGTCCCTGACCCCTGAGTAGCCTAACTGGGAGACATACCCCACTAGGTGCAGACTGACACCCCACACCTCACACAGCAGGGTACACCCCTGAGACGAAGCTTCCAGAGCAAGAATCAGACAGGATGACTTGCTGTTCAGCAATATTCTATCTTCTACAGCCTCTGCTGCTGATACTCAGGCAAGCAGGGTCTGGAGTGGACCTCAAGCAATCTCCAACAGACCTGCAGCTGAGGGTCCTGACTGTTAGATGGAAAACTAACAAACAGAAAGGACACCCACACCAAAACCCCATCAGTACGTCACCATCATCAAAGACCAAAGGCAGATAAAACCACAAAGATGGGGAAAAAGTAGTGCAGAAAAGCTGGAAATTCAAAAAATAAGAGTGCATCTCCCCCTCCAAAGGAATGCAGCTCATCGCCAGCAACAGATCAAAGCTGGATGGAGAATGACTTTGACGATTTGAGGGAAGAAGGCTTCAGTCCATCAAACTTCTCAGAGCTAAAGGAGGAATTATGTACCCAGTGCAAAGAAACTAAAAATCTTGAAAAAAGAATGGAAGAATGGATAACTAGAATAATCAATGCAGAGAAGGCCATAAACGAACTGACAGAGATAAAAACCATGACACAAGAAATATATGACAAATGCACAAGTTTCAGTAACAAACTCAATCAACTGGAAGAAAGAGTATCAGCGATTGAGGATCAAATGGATGAAATCAAGCAAGAAGAGAAGTCTAAAGAAAAAAGAGGAAAAAGAAATGAACAAAGCCTTCAAGAAATATGGGATTATGTGAAAAGACCAAATCTATGTCTGATTGGGGTGCCTGAAAGTGAGGGAGAAAATGGAACCAAGTTGGAAAACACTCTTCAGGATATCATCCAGGAGAACTTCCCCAACCTAGTAAGGCAGGCCAACATTCAAATTCAGGAAATACAGAGAACGCCACAAAGATACTCCTCGAGAAGAGCAACTCCAAGACACATCATTGTCAGATTCACCAAAGTTTATGAAGGAAAAAATGTTAAGGGCAGCCAGAGAGAAAGGTCGGGTTACCCACAAAGGGAATTCCATCAGACTAACAGCAGATCTCTCCACACAAACTTTACAAGCCAGAAGA
>NW_012114699.1:2787363-2787891 GCF_000951035.1 Colobus angolensis palliatus | reverse complement strand
CCAATAACAGACAAACAGAGAGCCAAATCATGAATGAACTCCCATTCACAATTGCTTCAAAGAGAATAAAATATCTAGGAATCCAACTTACAAGGTACGTGAAGGACCTCTTCAAGGAGCACAAACCACTTCTCAAAGAAATAAAAGAGGACACAAACGAATGGAAGAACATTCCATGCTTGTGGATAGGAAGAATCAATATCATGAAAATGGCCATACTGCTCAAGGTAATGTATAGATTCAATACCATCTGCATCAAGCTACCAATGAGTTTCTTCACAGAATTGGAAAAACCTGCTTTAAAGTTCACGTGAAACCAAAAAAGAGCCCACATTGCCAAGATAATCCTAAGTCAAAGAACAAAGCTGGAGGGATCATGCTACCTGACTTCAAACTATGCTACAAGGCTACAGTAACCAAAACAGCATGGTACTAGTACCAAAACGGAGATATAGACCAATGGAACAGAACAGAGTCCTCAGAAATAACACCACATATCTACAACCATCTGATCTTTGACAAATCTGA
>NW_012114699.1:2760853-2786541 GCF_000951035.1 Colobus angolensis palliatus | reverse complement strand
AACCATCATTCTCAGCAAACTACCGCAAGAACAGAAAACCAAACACCACATGTTCTCATTCATAGGTGGGAATTGAACAATGAGATCACCACACACCAGGGCCTATCATGGGGAGGGGGTAGGGGGGAGGGATGACATTGGGAGTTATACCTGATGTAAATGACGAGTTGATGGATGCTGACGAGTTGATGGGCGCAGCACACCAACATGGCATAAGTATACATGTGTAACAAACCTGCACATTGTGCACATGTACCCTAGAACTTTAAGTATAATAAAAAAATAATAAATAATCATAAATAAATAATGATTGAAAGGCAAATACTTACTATTACCCTTTTGTCGATTATTTTGTTTCTCTTGTAGTTATTTTTTCCATATTTTCCTCTCTCGTTTTCCTTCATGTTTATTTAATTTTTTTGAATTGATATACTTGGATTTCTTTTTCCTTTTCTTTCCTGTATCTGTTATAGGCATTTTCTTGTGGTTACCATGAGGATTACAAAAAAAAAACACAAAATCTTGTAATTATGATAATCTGCTTTAAGCAGATAATTCAATTTAACTTCACTTCTATACAAAATTTCTTTTTTTTTTTTCTTTTTTTGGACAGATTCCCGCTCGGTCGCCCAGGCTGGAGTGCAGTGGCAAGATCTCAGCTCACTGCAAGCTCCGCCCCCCGGGTTCATGCCATTCTCCTGCCTCAGCCTCCCAATGTAGCTGGGACTACAGGTGCCAGCCACCACTGCCGGGTAATTTTTTGTATTTTTAGTAGGCAAGATGGTCTTGATCTCCTAACCTCGTGATCAGCCCGCCTTGGCCTCCCAAAGTGCTGGGATTACAGGCGTTAGTCACCGCACCCGGCCAAAAACACTTTAATTCTCCCAACTTCACACATTTTTATTGAAACCATAATTGATTTCTTTGTATATTGTGTATTCATTAACATGTTCCCGTATTTATATAATACTTTTATCTTTTAACTTTTATACCAGAATTAATAATTATTTTTGTCACCATTACAATAATACATTATTCTGTAATTTCAGTATGTTACCTTTATCAGAGTTTTATTCTCTAATATGCTTTAATATTACTTTTTATTATTTTTAAATTTCAACTTAAACAACTCAATCCTTATTGCCTGGGCTCATATTGAGGAAGAACTTCACCAATCACCCCAGTCAGAGATTTTCGGTTCTGTTCAACCTTTCATGATGATCTCACCAGCTTTCTTTGTTTTTAGCAGCCCCTGGATGTCAAGAGTATGATGTGTTCCATCAGTACTCAGAAATGTGAAACTGAAGCTCATTTCTTGGGTAGCTCCTGGAAAAGCTGAATCATTGAACACTCTGCCCAACTCTTTCTCTCTCTGGAGGAAGCTGGGGTCTTGGTGTTTGCACCTTTCTAATTTATGCTGAGTCAAATAGAGGGTCTACAATGACTGCTAGTTCAAACCAGTGTCTTTTTTCCTTTTTCTTCACCTGATCTTAGGCAGCAAGAGTATGTCTGGTCCTGTTACTACTCCAAGATAAGTAAGACAGAAGGCAGACTTTTGGGAAGCTCCTTGAAAAGTTGGAAACACTGGAAGCACACCCCAATTTTTCTCTCTACAGGAATAAAATGGGAGCTGGGTTATTCTTTTCTGTTCACTCTTTTGTGAGGCAGGAAGATGGGCTATGTTGCCTGCTTTCCCAAATTGTCATCTTTATTCCCACTGGTGCCAATGTAACTGCAGTATTCTGGTCCCATTAGCACTCTGAAATAGTCAAGAGAGAAGCAAGTCTCCTGGGAAGCTCTCAAAAATGTTTGGGTGTTGGATTCATGTTCCAACTTTTCCATTCTTAGGGAGAAACTGGAATGTTGGGGATTTTGTCTAGCTCATAGGGTGCTGTGCCAGGATGTGAGAGGGTGTTTTAAATATATTTATTGGCTTTGACATTTCTGGTTTTGTGCTCACTCATGGTACAGATGCCTCTCAAATATTTTCTGAATTATTCACAAATGAAATTTTTGTGTTTTGTTGTTAAATCAGTATGTTTGTGAGGGGAAGGAACATGCAGGCCTTTCTATTCTGCTATCTTGCTGACATCAATCTGAATATTCAAGTTTTGGTGAGTATATAAAAATACATAATTTTTCCTTTGGGGGGCTGAGGTGGGCCGATCATGATGTCAAGAGATCGAGACCATCCTGGCCAACATAGTGAAACCATCTCTAATAAAAATACAAAATGTACCTGGGTGTGGTGGCATGCGCCTGTAGTCCCAGCTACTTGGGAGGCTGAGGCAGGAGAATCGCTTGAACCCAGGAGGTGGAGGTTGCAGTAAGCCAAGATTGTGCCACTGCACGCCAGCCTGGCAACAGAGCGAGACTCTGTCTCGAAAAAATTTTATATATATATATATATACACACACACAATTTTTCAATATATGATCTAACATACATTCAGCAGTTACTATGAGGAAGGTGCTATATTCAGTGTGCTACACGCATCATCTCCTTTACTCATAATAACCCTGTAATATATCTATATCTATCTCTATTTTACTGATTAATAATATGTGCTTCCAAAATATTTATACACACAAACACACACATGCACACAGCCACAAAAAGTGGCAAAAGAGGGTCTAGAATTCAGAAATGTGACACTACAAAACTTATTATCTCCTTATGGATGATTCAGTATGCAATGCCATGTAGTATAAGATTACCGAGACTTTAAAATGGGATAATGACCAAATATTCACTTATTTTGATTGCAGAGATGATTAATGAGACAATGCATCATATATAAGGTCCTTAACATGGTAGTGACTTATGGTTTTCAGCCCAGAGACCCCAGTGCACTAGACTTACTGTTCCTGGCCTGGTGACCTCCTGTCACATCTTGGTTTGTCTCTAGATAGGCTATGCTCCTGAGAAAAGCCTGATAAATTGTAGAATATGAAGATGAAGGTGAAAGCTATAGCAGGGATGCAATTAAACATCAACATGCTCCATTGGTCTATATAACAGAGATATAGACCAATGGAACAGAACAGAGTCCTCAGAAATAATACCACACATCTACAGCCATCTGATCTTTGACAAACCTGAGAGAAACAAGAAATGGGGAAAGGATTCCCTATTTAATAAATGGTGCTGGGAAAATTAGCTAGCCATAAGTAGAAAGCTGAAACTGGATCCTTTCCTTACTCCTTATACGAAGATTAATTCAAGATGGATTAGAGACTTAAATGTTAGACCTAATACCATAAAAACCCTAGAAGAAAATCTAGGTAGTACCATTCAGGACATAGCATGGGCAAGGACTTCATGTCTAAAACACCAAAAGCAACGGCAGCAAAAGCCAAAATTGACAAATGGGATCTCATTAAACTAAAGAGCTTCTGCACAGCAAAAGAAACTACCATCAGAGTGAACAGGCAACCTACAGAATGGGAGAAAATTTTTGCAATCTACTCATCTGACAAAGGGCTAATATCCAGAATCTACAAAGAACTCAAACAAATATACAAGAAAAAAACAAACAACCCCATCAAAAAGTGGGCAAAGGATATGAACAGACATTTCTCAAAAGAAGACATTCATACAGCCAACAGACACATGAAAAAATGCTCATCATCACTCGCCATCAGAGAAATGCAAATCAAAACCACAATGAGATACCATCTCACACCAGTTAGAATGGCAATCATTAAAAAATCAGGAAACAACAGGTTTTGGAGAGGATGTGGAGAAATAGGAACACTTTTACACTGTTGGTGAGATTGTAAACTAGTTCAACCATTATGGAAAACAGTATGGCGATTCCTCAAGGATCTAGAACTAGATGTACCATATGACCCAGCCATCCCACTACTGGGTATATACCCAAAGGATTATAAATTATTCTACTACAAAGACACATGCACACGTATGTTTATTGCGGCACTATTCACAATAGCAAAGACTTGGAATCAACCCAAATGTCCATCTGTGACAGACTGGATTAAGAAAATGTGGCACATATACACCATGGAATACTATGCAGCCATAAAAAAGGATGAGTTTGCATCCTTTGTAGGGACATGGATGCAGCTGGAAACCATCATTCTTAGCAAACTATCACAAGAAGAGAAAACCAAACACCGCATGTTCTCACTCATAGGTGGGAACTGAACAATGAGATCACTTGGACTCGGGAAGGGGAACATCACACACTGGGGCCTATCATGGGGAGGGGGGAGGAGGGACGGATTGCATTGGGGAGTTATACATGATATAAATGATGAATTGATGGGTGCTGACGAGTTGATGGGTGCAGCACACCAACATGGCACAAGTATACATATGTAACAAACCTGTACGTTATGCACATGTACCCTAGAACTTAAAGTATAATAAAAATAAAAAAAAAAATTAACATGCAGTCTCCACTAATTTATCATCATTGTTAACTCCCTCAGGTGTTTTTGTATCAATTTTAATAGCTCCTCTTGGCAATATTTCTGCCTATTAATTGATATTTTTAGTATTTACTCTCTTGGCTCTGAGTGGCCAGTTGTTTCCACCCAATTATAACCAGTAAACTGTACCTCCTCTCTTGGCTCTTGACTATACCCAAATGACATGTTAATTCCTTTCCCTTCCCCAACCTCATTCTATTACTTTACAGAATTCAGTGGCAGAATAACTTACAATGCATTCTCTATACAAACCATGTGTTTTTAAAAAGATCCTTCTCAGGTAATTGAATGAGCTGCATATTTAACTTACCTAAAACACTGAATATTATAATAATCATGTGTTAAAAGTATATGCTTTACAAAGTGGAGCATTTTAAATGTGAAACGTCCTTGAACATGTATACCTTTATTAGACTTGTTTAAAGGAATGTTCTATGAATTTACTCAGGAAAACGAAAATTATAAATTATCTTGTTTGTAATTTTTATTACCCCAAAATTTAAAAGACTAAAATCTTTACACATCTTACATGTGCAGTTTTCTGAATTAAGCTATGTACCATTATTCTTTTCACTGTCTTCATTTAAAGATTACATTTTGCTCTTCTGCTGGAAAAAGTTGAATGTATCAGTGTGAACATTACTTCTCATTTTGATAACCTCCATGTAGTACAAGCTAATAATACATAATTATGAAAATGTGCCCTTTCAGAATAATATATTTCCTATAAGAAAAATAATATTTACACAAAATCCAAGACATATAGAATTAATCAAACTCCATAAATATTTTATTTATCATTAATTTGGTTGACATTACAAAGTGATGACATTACAAATACCAAAATAATTACATTATTAAAAATTAATTCCATATTACTGAAAATGTTTTGGCAAACAGTGCAGTTCTAGGATAGGCAGTACTATTTAATGAGCTAGGCCAGCATTTCTTAAAGTAGGCTGCCTGTATCACTAATTTTATGGAATGCTAATAGGTGTTACATGAAAAAAATACGGTTCTACAAGTTTATCTTCTGTTTTAAACAGATTTTATTCCTGCAAGGTTGTTCAAAGCTTTAATATGCTAATATTAATTGTGAAGTTTTAAGAATCTGGTATACCATACAGCATTTCTCAGACTTATTTCATTTTACAACACTTCATTTCATGGATTTTGTTTTTAAGAACTGGCCCATGAATTGTTCCTTGTGAAATAATGGTTTTTGCATCGTTGAAAGAAAGCTAAAAGTGAAAACAGGTGAACATAAGAGAGCAGAAAGATAAAACTGTATATAAGCAACCAACAAGCACTCCAGGAATAACTCAGTGCCTAGCATAGTGTTTTGTATACACAATATGTGTTTGTAAATATTCATGGAATAAATGGAAAGGTGAAAACATGACTGTAATCCTATTATTACTCTCTATTGATTAGAGCATTACATTTTAGAAGTCAAATTCCAATGTTATAGTTGAAGAAAAAGGATCGGATTTGCAGTTAGACATACAGAAGCCTCACTCTACAACTAGGTACCTCTGACAAATTGTTAATGATTAATCATCCTAACCCCTAGTTTATCTCTTAATAGTAAATTATACTATTTAATTTTCAACTTGTCATAAAAATTAAATTTACAATAGCACTTTAAAATTGCTTGGCACAGAGTAGGTATTCACCAAACATTTGTTTCCTTCACTTTCAAGGAAATTAAAGTTTGATTCCAAGTAATTGTGATGGAAAATTTTATAGACATTGGAATCACATCAAATTTGATTTTAATCTCTACTCTCATGGTTGCCTGCTGTGCAGCCCTGTCTAGTCCTTAATTTCTCTTTGCTGTGCCTCTTTATATATAAAATGAGAACAAAATTACCAAGCTCAAAGTGTTATTATGTTGAAAATATAAAACACATAGTAAGCAGCTTACACAAAGTAGGCCCTCATAATTCACTGCCTTTATTTCTGATTTCTGAAAAACCCTGAAGTGAAAAACCTATTTAACAAGTATGCAACAACATTGTAAAAATTGTTTGAGATCTATTGTAGATGATGACTATAGACAACAAGTTTTCAATGCACAGACTCTATTCAAAAGGGGAATATGTTCTTAACATAAGCAAAGAGGTAACAAACTGTTTTACATACCTGGTAAAAAATTCACTGCCACTCAGAATATAGTCAGTTTAGAATCCATTTATCTCTTTCACTAGCCTAAATAACAATATGATGTTTACCAAATATAGTAATAGTAATTAAATTATCTGGGAACAGAGATGAGGAGAGTTGGGTAAAAGGCAAGCAAAGTGCTGATAATTATAAAGCTATGATTCCAATATTATTGGATTGCATATTTTCTCCTTTGCTTCCTAAACATTCATATTTAAAGAAACACTGATTTTATTCTTCTGCTTCAAAATAAGTCCTGTATGATAAAATCACACTTCCCCGTGCACATACTCTCTCTCTCTGTCTCTCTCTCTCTCACACACACACACACACACACACACACACACACACACACATTCTTTCAGTACAGAATATTAGCTGAATAGATTTTATTTATTGTCTTCCAGATTTAAAAAATATATATGTTTGAAACATTGACGCTCTCTCAGCTACTCTATTGACTGGAAGGCAAATTCTCTCAGCTGAGTTATAAAGCACAGGAAATAGAGGTTTATAATGGCAGAGATGACAGACTTTTAACTAGACTGGCACCAGCACACCACTATAATTTTACTTTTTGTCTAATTCTGACAAGAACCTACATAGATCATGGTTAATGACACTCTGGGGGCTTCAATATTTCTGAGAGGGGCTACATAATTCAGTGAATATATGGTGGGTATCCAGTATACATGTCAGAAAAGGAGGAAAGGAAAGGTTTGGCATTTTCCTCAAATACCACCAGTCAGAGCTGTACTGAGAACAAGACAAAAACATTGAGAACAAAACAATTGCCATTGGCACAGCATTCTGCATGGAAATTTTTTTCTGCCAAGCTTGTCAGTTAAGTTGCTATATCAATTGTGGTTTGTGATTGATTTATCTGACATTTTACTTTTAATCCCTTCAACTATTTTGGACACACTTCTCGTGTGTTTTTCTGAAGGCAGCGACAATGGGCTCTAGGCGTTAAATAAAAATATCTACTGTTAATATAAGGTGATGAATTCATTAATACTTCCTCCAAACTATCTTTATCAATTTAATACTGTCTCATTCTTTTCTAAGATATGTTAAAAATAAAGCATATTGTGAAATAATTGAGTAATAAGAGTAATTATCTACTTTTTTTTTTCTCAAGTGTCTCCCAAACCAGAAAATAACTTCAAATGAGTATGAAAACTTAGTTGACACTTTGTCCTCAAGAGGGGAAGACAAAGCTTTGTTGGTGAGAGGTCTAAAAACTTGGTATCTTGAATAAGTGAAGTTTGTTGGTATAGAAAGAATTCCTTAATTCACGTTTCTTCTCTAAGGAATCATCACAAAATGGGCATCTTAGGGTTCTCTAAAACTTTTACTTATAGGTTATAAAGTTGAATACAAACGTTTTTAGAAATAATATTCCCTTTATTGAAGTACAGAGCACATTCAAAGAAGTGAAATAATATTTTATATGATAGGAAGGAGGTATAATTATTGGGAGAGACTTGGGAGAAAAGGATGAGATGCTGATAATGTTTTTATTCCTTACTCTGGATGTTAGTTACATGATGGACTCATTTTGTGATCATTAATTGAGCTAGACATGTGTATTTTTGAAACTTTTATGAGTGTGTTTGTATATATGAGAAATACAGATAAAAATCTAATTACATTAAGGAAGGAAGTTTAGTCTACAAATTGATCAAAGAGAAACTTCTAAAATCATAGTCAATTGATAACACAAAAGGGACTTTTTAATATATATTGATAAAAAATAAGTTAGTTTTAATTGTAGTTTTACTAATATAAGATGAATAAAAATTATTTATTTCCTGATATATTGCTGTTAATATCTTTTTAAAAGCTAACCATGTTTAAATTCTATAATTTAGCTCATGAGTTATGTGAATTTCTTGGATACAGTTTCTTATTAATATATTGAGGGTAGTGACATCAGCAAGATTATGGAGTAGGAGATCCCAGTTTTTATCACTCTGTAAAAAACAACAATTGGACAGCTGTCTATGAATGTAAATAGCTCTGGAGAAGTCAGAAGTTCATTTTAACAACTTCAACAGCATACTGGAGCAAACAAAAAAAGGAAAAAAAAAAGAAAAAAAAACAAGATAGTCACACAAAAAGTGTAGAAAGAACAGTTTAATTTTGCCTGCATCATCCTATCTTCTGTCCCAGCAGTGCTCAGTGTTGAGAGAAATATCCCCAGCTTGTTATATTCCTTCATAGGGGGAAGGAGAGCAGGGTAAATGAGTAGCTTCTCTAGACTGCAGACACTGCCCCTAAGGTCCTGCTATGGTTTCCTTTACTCAGATCACTGAGGAGACCAGAATATCTATACTACTAGAAACTACTGGAACAAACAGTGGAGAATATCAGAATCAGCCATGTGGTAGGTGCCAAAATGATCCCAAATGTCCTGCTCTTTAGGGGACACCAGCAATCTGCTGCTGAGAACCTCAAGAGCTTCATGACCACTTTGTGCTTCCTGCAGGTTCCACCACTGAATACCCCACAGCGTTCATCATTGCAGATCCTAGTGGCCTGTTCTGCAGAGGATCTAAGTAGATTTTCCTGCTAAGGAAACCAACAGCTAGCACAGCCACCACACAAACCCTGCACCTTTTGCTGCCAAGGAGTACTGGTTTTACCTTCACAGATTCCAGTTGTCTGACCCTCCTCTGTTTTACTTCTCCCTTACCAAGAACCACCCCAGGCAGAGCCACTGCAGACTCCCTGGCCCCAGGACCCAGCACAGTCAGTGCATGAGTGCCTGCAAACAGCTAGGTCCTCTGCAATTGGCACTGGCTCCAAATGATGCATGCATGTCTTTAGCTGATCCTACAGTCATGGTCATGCAGGTAGCCACCCCCAACCCTGCTGCCAGTCCTCACCACCATGAAAACACCTGTAACTGGCCCCTAAAGCTATGTGTATGCACACTGCTAGGCCCAGATCCTGCAGCAGTTCACATACAGGCAGCAAGCTTCAACTCCCATTTCTTATTCATAATGCCAAAGTTACACATGTGCATACCACAGCCCTAGCCCCCATAGCAGCACAAGCACATGCAGCCAGCCCCAATACCCATTCCTAGCTCCAACGGCCACACTTGTGTGAGAAGCTTGCTTCTACAGTTGTGTGCATGTACACTACCAGTTCTGGTCCTTGCCGACGTGTTCACTCATGTTGCTAGCAATCCCATGCATGTACCCAGAGCTGGCCTCTGCAGCTGTGTGCATGTAGGAAACCAGCCCTGACCCCTGTAGCAATGCATGTACCTGCAGTTGGACACAGCATGTGCACACTGGTGATTAATGTCTCCAGCCCCACTGCTGGTGGCCCCAGATTCTTGCCACTGGAACCAGAGGAACCACTGGAGACTTCAACAGCTCTGACACTCATTGTGGAGGCCCCATAGCTCTTACCACCAAAGCCCATGAAATTTCCAATGTCACGGAAACCAGCAACCTGAATCAATAAAAAACCACACCTCCTTGGACTCAGAGATGCTACATGCCCTACAGTTAGTGCCTAGTGCCACAGTGCACTACAGTGTTATCTTCCATCAATGGGAAAGTCTTTCCTTACCAAAGGCAGCCATTTAAGCCTGTAAATGTTGACTGCTGTTTCAGATGTGCAGACACCTGTGCAAGGCTGCAAGAATCAAGAAGAATCAGGGAATCATGATTTCACCAGAGGAACCAGTGAACTTCCAACAGCCAATCCCAACGAAATGGAAATCTAAAAATTTCCTGAGAAAAAAAATCAAAGAAATTGTTCTAAAAAGAAGGACAGAAAACTACAAGAAAACACAGATAAACAGCTCAACTAACCAGGAAAGCATTACAGAAACAAAATGAGAGGCTCAATAAAGAGTAAACATATAAAAGAACCAAACTGAAATTTTAGGTCTGAGAATGCAATGATTGAACTAATACACACAGTAGAAAGCATCAACAACAGGTTCATTGAAATAGAAGAGAGAATCAACAAACTCAAAAATAAGCCATTTGAAATTATTGTCAAAGAAAAAGGAGTTTACAAAGAATGAAAAGGAATGAAGGAGGCTTGAGGGATGAATGGGATACTATCGATAGAGAAAATATTTGCATTATGTGCAAATTCTGAAGGAGGAGAAAGAACAGAGGGCCGAAAGCTTGTTTACAGAATTAGTCACTAAATATTTCCCAAATCTGTGCAGAAATATGGACATTCAGTTACATGAAGCTCTGAATTCTTCATGTAGTTTCAATTACAAGAATATTTCACCAAGACCTAGTATAACGAAACAGTCAAAAAAATCACAGAGAGAATGCTGAAAACAACAACATAAAGAAGCATATTACATACAAGTGAGTTTCAATTAAGCTAGTGACAGATGTCTCAGCAGAAACTTTGCAGGCCAGGAGAGAGCGGGATGATATATTAGAAGTGCTGAATGAGAAAAACTGCCAAACATAGTTGCAAAGGCCAGCTGTAGGCATTTGCGTGGGAACATGAATGCATACAGCTGCAATTAGCAACATGAAAACAGATGAAAGTGTCAACCTCACTGGAAAAGGTAAATATATAGTCAAATTCAGAATACATTTATACTGTAATAATGGTGTATAAATCAAGTCTTAACAAACTGAAGTCATGGAAATCTTAAGAAGCATCTTTTCTGACCCCAATGCTATAAACTAGAAATTAATAACAGGAGAAAAACTGGAAAATTCACAAGTATGTGGAAATTAAACAACATCCTCCTGAATAATTAGTGACTGAAAAAGTAAATAAAAAGGAATATAAAAAATGTTTTGAGACAAATGAAAATGGAAGTACAACATACCAGAACTTATGGAATGCAGCAAAACAGTTCTAGGAAGTTTATAGTGACGAATACCTACATGATAAAAAGAGAAATATCTTCAATAAATATCCTAAGTTTACACCTCAAGGAACTAGAAAAACAAGAACAAATTAAGCCCTATTTTTTTTTCTTGTTCTCATAAACTTTGATTTCTGTGAGGATAGTCAAAGAAACACAAAAAAATAGTGAATGCATGGGGTGTCTTGTGTCCCAACCACTGTTCAAAGCTAACTACACATACATTAACATATTCAATTATCACAACAGCCCTACGAAATAATTAACATTATTACCCCTAATTTACAGATGATAGAACTGAGGACAAATAGATTAAGTTACTTGTCCAAGGTTACAGAGTTAGAAAAATGCATCTCCCCTACTCTCAAATAGAAGACAATCACTTTTTTTTTTTTTTTCTCTGAGACAGAGTCTCACTTGGTCACCCAGACTGAAGTGCAGTGGCATCATCTTAGTTTACTGCAGCCTCCGCCTTCCTGGGTTCGAGGGATTCTCCTGCCTCGGCCTCCCAAATGGCTGAGAATACAGGCGCCTGCCACCAGGCCTGGCAAATTTTTGTATTTTTAGTAGAGATGGGGTTTCACCATGTTGGCCAGGCTGATCTCAAACTCATGATCTCAAGTGATCCACCTATCTCAGTTTCCCAAAGTCCTGGGATTACAGGTGTGAGCCACCACGCCCGGCCAAAAATTACTAAATTAATTAATATATAAATATATTATATATATATATAATTTTAGCTTTTATTTTGGATTAAGAGAAGCCCAAATATAGCAGAAGAAAGGAAATAACAAAGATCAGGTGAGAAATAAATGAAATGGAGACTAGGACAATCATAGAAAAGATCAACAAAACTATAAATTGTTTGTTAATATAAGCCAAATGGGCAAATTTTTGTATAAACTAACCAAGAAAAATGGAGAAGACTCAAATAAATGAAATAGAAAAAAGAAGAGGCATTAGAAGTGATACCTCATGAGTACAAAAGATCCTAAGAGACTAATATGAACAATGACATCTCAACAATTGGATAATGTAGAAGAAATAAATTCCAAGAAACATAAAACCTCCTAAGACTGAATCATAAAAAATAGAAAATCTGAACAGACCAATAAGTAATGAGATTCAAACTGTAATCTAAAGTATATCAACAATGAAAGTTCGGTACCAGAAGTCTTAACTGGTGGATTCTACCAAATACTTAAAGAAGAATTAATGACAATTCTTCTAAAACTCTTTCAAAAAATTAACGAGGCGATATCATTTCCAAACTCATTTGTATAAAGCCAGTATAACCCCATTACCTAAGCCAGACAAAGACATTGCAAGGAAACAAAATTACTGGCCAATATCCTTGATGAAAGTAGATGCAGAATTCTCAATAAAAATGCCAGCAAGCCAAATTTAACGGTACACTCAAAATACCGTACACCATCATCAAGTGGGATTTATTTCTGGGATATAAGAATTATTCAATGTGCGCAAATAAGTCAATGTGATATACTACCTTAACAAAATAAAGGACAAAAATCTCATGGCCATCTAAATAGATGCAAAGAAAAAGCATTTGACAAAATTCAACATCCTTTCATGATACAATTCTCAATAAATTAGGTATAGAAGGAATGTATCACAACACCATAAAGGTCATAAATGACAAGATTACAGATGAAATCATACAAAATGGTGAAAATCTGGAAGCTTTTTCTCTAAGATCAGTAACAAACAAGGATGCCCACTGTTATCCCTTCTACTCAACAAACACTGAAAGTTTCAGACCGATCAATTAGCCAAGAAAAATAAATAAAAGGCAACACAAAACTAAATATCATTCAACCTTTAAAAAGAAGGAAATCCTACCATTTGCAAAACCATGAATAAACCTGGAGAACATTATACTAAGTGAAATAAGCCAGACACAGAAAAACAAATACCACACGATATCACTTGTATTAGGAACCTAAAATGTCAAACTCACAGGAGCAGAGACTAGAATGATAGTTATGAAGAAATGGGGGAGGGAGACAAAGGGAGATAATGGTTAAAGAGTAAAAACTCAGTTATAAATTCTGGAGACCAAAAGTACAGCATGCTGACCATAGTTAATAATAATATATTATAGACATGAAAATTGCTGAGAGTAGATCTCAATTGTTCGCACCATGAACACACGTATATGCAAAGATAACTATGTGATGATGAATATGTTAATTAGCTTGATTGTAGTAGTAATTTCACGATGTATACATATATCAAAACATCACATTATATACTTTAAATATCTACTTTTATTGGTTGATTATCTTTCAATAAAGCTGGAAAAATAAGGGCCAGGTTTTTGCATTGCCCTCTTCTATACAAGCTAGAGGCCATAGGACACATGGTTCAGATTAGCAGTTCTCAACCTGTATATTATTACATCATGACATAGTCATGTGTTGCCAGTAATTTGCTACTGTGAAAAGTTAAAATACAAAAGTTTACCAATATTTTATCTTACGTAGCTTATTCATTTGTATATTATCCTTACTGGCGTATATTCCTTTATTTCTTCTTTAGTACAAGAAAAACATACAGAATTCACTAGGAACATCACATGACCAACAGACCGTTTAATGTATTCCATATCCCATGACTAAAATTGAAGTCTGTCTAAAAGAATGTGTTTCGTATGCAATCTTTATCCATCTTGTAAGACACAGCGAAAAGAAGTTGACAACTACAACTATAAATCATCCCCAGAGAGTGCATGTGGGACTTGGCCTTGGAAAATAAAATTGAGCTACCTTGGAACTGGAGCACTGGCTCCAGCCCACAGCTTTCATATTCGTAGTATCATTAAAGCCAAGGCCTAGATCTTGAAAGAAAACCTAGCTATGTTTTCATGTCATTATTGAAGTCATAGATATCCATTCCATAGCAATGGATGAGATTTCTCACTGAAAATCTTTGAGATATCTGAAGAGAAATCACCAAGGTCAGGAGAGTACATGGATAAGTTATGACACTCCAAATAAGCATATGTTTGTACCCAATTAACATAGACAAATTTAATTAATGCTTGAAAGGAAAAATAATGGGATAGTCAGTATCATGTTTATGTTTCTACATGAAAGATAATGATTGTCAACTTACATATGAAATTTTGACTTGCATCGGGTTTTGAATGGGTCTAGAAGCCTACTCTGAAATGTCATACATGCAAAAATCACATATAGTCAGACTTTCAAACGTAGTTTGAGTTTTCATAGACCTCCCCAGTTTCTGAGAATATATGGGGTCGCACATAATGTAATCATTCAAATCCACTGGCTTTTGTCTCTACCTGCTTACAGTATCTCAGACTTCTTTAAAGAGTCCCTTAACAATTTCTGGAAATTACTGGGACTGTCTCACATGTAGTTAGCATTTCTATTGATCTGTTTTCTACTTACCATTTTCTCTGTCATCTGTATTCTGATAATTACCCCATCCAACTAATGTTTATATTTCAGATATGGAATCTTTTCATTATAAAATTTCTAATTTTTTGGTAATTGATATTTTCTGCTAAGAATATCTATCTTAGCATTAATTTCAAAGGTGTTTACTTCATCAGAGGGTGATTATCTCAGCTTGTTTAATGTTTTTGTCTGATAATTGTAACATGTTGGGGTCAGCATCTGTTTGTTCTTTCTTTTTTCCTTGAGAATTGGTAATATTTTCTTGCTTTGTTTTCTTTTTATCTAGTATTTTTCTTTATGTGATGAGTATTTTTTATTTATGTTGTGGGACTCTGAGTCCAGTTAAAAATCCTCTAGAGAAATGTGTCTGTTCTTTTAGCATGAAATTGCCAAAGTTAGGTTTATACCACAAGTTCTTTCTTTCTGCAGATGATATTACAAATGACCTTTGCTATGCCCTTTGGTTGTACATCTCACATGCGCCACTTTCAGAGTTAATTTGGGACGTGGGCAGTAGTTTATATTTATACAAAAAATGTCAAAACCTTTGCTACGCTTCTTTGGGTGTGTTCCACACATCTGCAGCCTGGGGATGAGCCTGGGATTTCAGTCAGTTCAAACACAGATTTAGGGGTATACTTCTCCAACTCTCTCATCTTTGAGATTTTCCTTATGCATTGCAGATCTCAGGGGCTTGTTGTTTCTCTGGCCAGAAATACGGAATTCTCTCAGTGTTTCAGTTATCTGCACATGTTCACAGTTTAGTTTAAATAGGCAGAATGAGAATAAAGAGAAAAAAAAAAAAAAAAACATGGAGAGTTCCCCCAAACTCTTTGCAGAACAGAGCCTCCTTTTCCTTAGTCCTTATCCAAAGACATGAGGTTTCTCTTGGGGCTTTAGGTACCTCTGAATTGCAGCAGTGAAATTTAGCAGCCAGTGCTGGATTCAGGAAGGGTAGGAAAGAAAAAGAAGAAAACAGGATTCCATCCTCCCGCTCCGTATTTCCCTTCTACTCTGTGGCTTAAGGGGACCCTTTTACTTGCATTGTGGTCACAATGATAAATTCCTCTTGAAGTTTTTGTTGTCTGTACCTACTGCACAATTCCCCAATATGTTCTGCCTGCTAGTCAAGTACACTGCTACAGGAGAAAAAAGATAACTTACTAGTCTTTCTTTCGATTTTGGCTTCCTTTCCCAAACTCTCTGCTATTATTTACATTTTGAGGTCCCCATACTGTTTTCCATATTTTTTCCACAATCAATTTTAGTTGTAATCAGAGTTATATCAGAGTTAAATGGTAAGAGACTTACTTCACTTCAGCAGGCACAAGAAATCTTTTCACTCTCTTTTAAAAAAGAAGTAATCAGATAACATTTGATCAAAAAAATATGTATATCAGGTACTTTTGCATCAGACTTAGGTGCTACTGTCTCAGTTATACAGTCCTAGAGATATTAAGATCTCACAGTTTGTCAGTAACAGCAACTAGCATTTGAACGTAGGTCTTTTGAATGATTTTCCCATTTGCTCTTAGAGAGGGAGAATATACCTTTAAAATGTCAGCAGAATAAAATTCATCAAATTCTCAGGTTTTAAAAAACAATTTATCAAGTTAATGAAAATGTTTTTTTTGTGAATTTCAAATACTCAGTGTTTATATAAACTTGGATAATTTGAACATATTTTAATTCATAAAATGCCACTAAGTTATGAGTTTCTTATTTAATAATCTCACCAACTATCTTTCTGTCCTCATCTAAAGTTAAAGTTCTGGGGAAATCGCCTTTGATTTTTATATCCTCATAAAATGAAGTTTACTTCTCAACCTCTTCCTCTCCCTCTCCATTCCAGCCTCCTCCTTCCTCCTTCTTCTACAGACCCAAATTCAGCCCACAGGGAAATATAAGAATCATTGAGTTTCTTTCCAACTTTTAGAGTACATTTTCTTGGCAGAAAACTATAACTCTTGTTTATATGGAAAATCATTTAGCCAAATGAATATTCCTGACCCATTCTATAAAAAGAGGATTCTTTTTTCACTTGTAATTTTTGGATGACTATTTTCTGCACGCTAAAATTGAGGAACAGGCCTTGAAAGATTCTCCAAAAATATAAATTTATACTTACACCATTCCAATCTTACTAGTTGACTTAATTTTTGGAATGAAGTGTGTCAGACTTATAGAAATGTGCACAAAACATTATTGTACAGTTCAGTGAATTACTTACCACCTAAGTGAACACCTATGTAACCCACTTGGGTTAAGAAGTAAAACATTGCTAGGAACCTAAGTGATTTGACTTTTAATGTATCTGTTAAGACTGCTTTAGTATTTCATTAGTCAAAACATCATTTAAATTATAAATTATGTGCAATTAACTTACACACTTTCAAAAATAAATTTATCTATGTTTATGGAAGGAGATGGAACATCTATATGTTACTGCCTTCATAGCATTACATTCTAAGTGAATACATGGGTACCTGCTTTATCTCGTTAATGTCTTCCTAAACATTGAGTGTAAGTGAATTTTATCAAATACATTTAAAAACAATAAGTTGAGTAAGTGGGATTACTTTTAAAATGTTGTGAATCTTTTGTAACTGTATAGATCTTTTTACAAATAAGTAACTTTTCCTGATTTATCTGTTTTAAAACTAGAGTTGTGTACTCTACATTTCCTTAAAGTGAGATGTATATATTTATCTATATGTAGATATAAACAGACATTTCTATTACAACAAGTCTAACAAACCTTTGGTAAGTTTGATGAAACTGGATTATCTACATTACTACAACCTGAGTTTCTAGAGCCTAACAGGATATGGAACAAATGTACTGCATTTTCTCTTTATAAAAAAAAAAAAATGTTTGTCTTTGCTACTGAAGAGGTGATTTTAGGTATCTTCATTTTAAGCTGACATAAACAAAGTGTTAAATTTAGATGCTGTAGGGCTCATATTTTCTAAACTTGTCTTTATAAATCTCAGTTAAGATTTGAACATGCAGTATAACTTTCAATAGATGTTCCTTTGAGCATTTCATTTGAATTAATCTAAGTCCCAGAATATTCTGAAGTTTGCCTCATGCTTATGATTTCTACTTAGAATATAGAAAATCACTGTATGAGAAAATGTATTTAATTGCCTCATGCTTTAGTAAGCTTATATATAAATCTGAACAAACAAAATTGATCTCTGAAAATCAACTGCAGTACCCTTTATGAGGCAAAAGCACCTACAACTCTAACTTGTATTTTAAGTTCAGGGGATGCAGGTTTGTTACATAGGTAAACTTGTGTCATGGGGATTTTTGTGCAGAATATTTCATCACCCAGGTATTAAGCCTAGTGCCCATTAGTTATTTTTCATAATGCTCTTCCTCCCCCGACCCCACACCCTGACAGGCCCCAGTGTGTGTTCTCTCCCGTGTCTATGTGTTCACCTTGTTCAGCTCCCACTTATAAGTGAGAACATGTGGTGTTTGGTTTCCTGTTCCCACGTTAGTTTGCTGAGGATAAAAGCTTCCAGTTCCATCCATGTCCCTGCTAAGGACATAATCTCATTCCTTTCTATGGCTGCATAGTATTCATGGTGTGTATATACCACATTTTCTTTATCCAGTCTATCACTGATGGACATTTAGGTTGATTCCATGTCTTTGTGACGAGTACTGCAATGAACATACATGCGCACGTGTCTTTGTAATATAATACTTTCTGATCTTTGAGTATATACCCACTAGTGGGATTACTGGATCAAATGGTTTTTCTGTCTCTGTGTCTTTGAGGAATTTCCACACTATTTTCTACAATGGCTGAACTAATTTACACACCCACCAACAGTGTATAATCATTCTTCTTTCTCTACAACCTCGCCAGCATCTGTTATTTTTTGGCATTTTAATCATAGTCATTCTGACAGGTATTAGATAGTATATCATCGTGGTTTTGAGTTGGATTCCTCTAATGATCAGCGATGTTGAGTTTTTTTTTTTTTTTTTTTTGCTGCATGATTTTTGGCCACATATGTCTTCTTTTGAAAAGTGTCCGTTCACTTTTGTCCACTTTTTTATGGGGTTGGTGGCTTGTTTCTTCTATATTTGTTTAATTCCTTATAGATGCTGGATATCAGACCTTTGTTGGAAGCATAGTTTGCAAAAATTTTCTCCTATTCTCCCTTTATATAGGTCATCTGTTTACTCTGTTCATCATATGTTTTGCTGTACAGAAGATCTTTAATTACATCCCACTTGTCAGTTTTTGATTTCGTTGCAATTACTTTTGGCTTTTTCATCATGAAATTTTTACCCGTGCCTATGTCCTGAATGGTATTGCTTAGGTTGTCTTCCAGGGTTTTAATAATTTTGTGTTTTACATTTAAGTCTTTATTCGATGTTGATTTAATTTTTGTATATGGTTTAAGGAAGAAGTCCAGTTTAAATCTTCTATATATGGCTAGCCAGTTATCCCAGCACCATTCATTGAATAGAGAGTCCTTTCCCCGTTGCTTTTTTTTTTTTTTTTTTGGTCAGGTTTGTCAAAGATTAGATCTTTGTAGGTGTGCAGAATTATTTCTGGGTTCTCTATTCTTTTCCATTGGTCTGTGTGTCTAAAAACCTACATTTCTCAGCTGGTCTGAAAAATCCAGATATAAAATAGCCAGTATAGTACTCTATTGTGGGGAAAAATACCCTAATTTCTCTCTAAAGTTACATACAGCTTCACATAATGTTATTTTGTTTTCTTTAATGATGGGAAGATTTTCCCCCAAAATGATTTTTCATTAGACATTTATCTAAGACAAGATAAGCACAATTTTACACATCCATTAGCTAATATGCATTTAGAAATCATTGATTAACAGCTTGAAATTGTGCAAGCTCTCTATACTTCAATTAAATATTCACAAGCAAATGTGCAATAGCCATTTTTAATTTTTATAACCTTTCCTTGGAGTTAAATTGTTCCCACCTATTGTAACTAAAAGTAGATCACCCCTTTTTATTCTCTTTCATTGACAATTGCAATCACTCCCTATACTTTTTCCTTTTAAAAATCCTAGTCTAGCCAGATTTTTCAGTTTATACAAAACAAACTCAGTTAATTTTGGGCTAATGCCAGTATATGACATTTGGTTAAGATGATCTTAACAGAATTGTAAAGGTTTGCCTAAAATCAAGTAAAATATGTTTTATTATTTTAAAACACACATTTTTACTGAAATTTGTGAAATGCAATTTAGAGTATGCATATACCAAAATTGTGTGAACATGAGTTTTTGAAATGTATATTTCTTTGCCTTTTTAAAATAGGTGTTTTCTCTCATAAAAGTAATTCAGTTGAAATTTCTCATTTTTATCTTGATAATATCAAATTATACATTTTTATGATTTCAAAATAATGTATTATGAAATCTTTATATCTTCTGCACTAATTTACTTTTATTTTTCTTGATATCTAAATATTCTTCACTGGGGAATGGTAACTTCTATCAAATACATTAGTGTGCCAGATTTTGGAAGCAATTCTAGAAATATACTACTTTAAAATTGTCAAAGTGTTTTCATATCCATTATCCATTTGTGCTCATAACAACACTGTGGAATAGTCAGGGCACATGTTCCTTCCCATATGTCAAAGATGAAAGAAGAAAGAAAAGCCTAAGACTATCTGACAAGGTAATGACAGAGTTTAGGACTTCTGATCTGCCATTGTGCTATACAAAGAAGTGCCAAAATTTGTCCAACAAATTAGTAAACACAATGAAGACCAACTATTTTCTTAGATTTAGTTACTTGCCATCACATTCCTTTTTTTAATCAATACATCTAGTGTTTTAGATTAAGAGCCATACTTTGTTAATGTTCTGTTAAATTGCTGTTCACTAAAGTCGAAGTCCTAATTCATGAACATAAACTATACACGTAATGATTAGTAATGTTTCAATTTTATAAAAAATATCTTAGATGAATCATTTAATTCCCCATCATCATTTTCCAGATTAACATTTTTTTATTAAATATAAAAAGCAGTCTAAATAATTACTAAGCCAAGACATTAAAAACAAATTACCTTACTAAAATAAGCTTTGAATAATCTAGAATACCAAGTCAAACTTTAGCAATCATTTTCAAATTTATTTTGAAAGCCTAATTTAACAAGATTTTGGACTACCGTGTTTAAAACCCATTTCATTCTGTCAATGAAAATTTTCATTTTCTCTCTATGGATTTTTCTTTTGAGTAAACCAAGTCTTATATGACATAAAACAGAAACTTTTGTCATAATCTACATAGTCTCTTAGTGGCCTTGGGAAGGAGACATTATAGAAATCTGACATAGAATAAAGGACAATTGAAATAATGGACTCTTATATTAACAACATTTCTTCGGGTCTTGGCCTATTAATGCTCTCGTTATTACCTGATCTTCACTCTTGCATCTTCCTTAGTTTATATATTCATTCATTCTAGCTTGAATTACTTACATTTACCTGGAAATCACACTATATGTTGACTCAGTGCCACTGTTCACTTGTGATGACTGAATTTATCCTTAACACTTGACAGTAAGCTCTGTACCTCTGTTATTCATTACCAAGCTCATTCATCCTGGCTTCCAAGTTTCATTCTCTACCATTCTTCCAGAGCTTCAACATTAACGGAAGAGATGCATAATCATTTTCTTTCCTCACAATCCCAAAGAACCCCATGGCCATTTTATATCATAAACTAATGGTTACATGTAACTGTTTCTGCAAACTTTTGTGGAAGGTTTTGTACCACAATTTGCTAACCTTAGTTAATTTTGGTTAGAATAAATTGTAGGTGAGGTAAAGATGGCAGGTGTAATTCTCACATAGCCCTATTTATCTCGGGAAAAAATCATTTTTTAATGTACTGCTGAGCCCAGTTATGTGTCTTGTCATTATAAAGAGCAGCAAATCATAATTAAGCCTATGCAATATATCTCAGCTGATAGAACTCAAGGAGTCACCTTCATATTGTTGGGAAAGAAATTTAAAGCTACCAGCTGAGCTTCTAAGGCAGAATAAGTCAGAGGTTTGGTACCATTCAGACTGAACAGTTACATAAAGAAATAACAAGAGTAAGGCTACTAGCCTAGGACCTGAAACAGATATGAAAAACAAGGTGAAAGTTAGAATTCACAACAAGAATTTTCTGCCACAAAACATAAATTGAATACTTTGAGAGGCACCAATGAGCAAATGCAAAACCCACAATATCATGACTAGAGACATCAAACACCTAAAAAGAGAAAAGAACATGGGACCTTTAAATATTCTTATATACAGTGAGCTGGTAATTCTTCTGTAATGACATTTGGCAAAACCACAAAATGCTGAAATGCAGTAATCTCATTTCCAGAAATTTACTATGGGTAAATGTTTCACAGATGCACAAAGATGCTCATAGCATTCTTATTTATAATTATGAAAAAATAATACAAATATTCAATATTATAGGAATGGTTAAGTGATATTACACACATGTTATATAATCATTAAAATAACTAATATGATTACTCTTTAATGATGAAGAAAACTGTTGAATAAAAAATATGCAATATTTCCTTACTACAATGTTTACTGTCAGGTATATACATATGCTTATGAAAACTGGAATGGAATACCCCCAAATTATAATGACCTCTTTAGGGTTCTAGACTTGTAGCTAATAATATTTTTCCTCATTTCTTGTTAAACCTTCTATGATATTATTTGTATATTTTAACAAGTTTTAAATGCAGTCTGTTGTACTGATACTTCCACATTATCTTTACTGAGATAAAACTGCACTGCAAGACAAAGGTATTTGCAACTCTGATTCAGTAGTTCATCAGTGTCATAGAAGAGAAAATATTGAAACCAATGAATTATCATAAACATGCCTTAGTATTTTCTAGGAATCATGATATAGCCTATATATAATCTTCTTTTCATGTCAGAATCCTTCCAAGAACATCATTTTTGCCCATTCACTTTGATTCTGCTTTACTGTGGTATGGAAACCTGTCGTATTAAAAGTAACAACCTTTCCTTCAGTTATCTAATAAGGTAGTTGAATTCCTGTCTCCTAGATGTTTATAAGGACTTTGTCATTCAAATCCATGAAAAACTTCACTCTATATTGTATGATGTTAGGAATTTCACATTCATTATCATTTACCTCTCATGCCAATCCTACGAAGAATGTATTCTTATCATAAATAGAGACTAAAGCTCAAAGAAGTTAAGTAACTCATTTAAAATTACACAGTGTGGTAGAAAGATTTGTTTTTGAAACTCAGAACTGCCTGAATCCCAAATTAGTATTCTTTCTCATGCCTTTTTCTTCATAATCATCCCTTAAATCCCTTCCTCCCCTTTATTTATTTACTTAACACCAACAATGTGATAGACACTGTGCTAAACTCAGAGGGTACATGGATAAATAAAATACAGTGACACCAAAAGGTTTAGTTTATTCTGTCATTTACAATTAATTCATTATTTTGCTCAGTCACAAATTATGTAATGGATACTTACTATGTGATAGGTGCTTCTAGAAAAAAAGGAGCATGTCTTAAAGTATTGCTCAACTATAACATAAAGCAGCAAAAAGTATGCAGTAGAAGTAAAGACATAAATATGTGGTTAAAACTATATAAATACAAGACAATATCCTTCAAGTAAATTAGAAATGCTTAAAAACAACAAAAAAATCTTTGTCATTGTAGGGAAACTTTCTTAAAGGAAAATATGAGGTGAGAATTCCTAAAACCTGATGATAATCCCACATGGAAAGCCTAACAGCAGAAAGCCCTTCAGTTCATATCACTGACATAGGACTTCATAAATGTTATTCACAGCAAAACACAGACAAAAAAACAATATGCATGCAGTGGCTTTGAGACGGCTTCTCATTTTCCTTTCCTTATGCTTCTTTCCTCAATTTCTTCAAATGTTTGTCTTGGCCTTTAAGCCTCATTTGCAGCTATAAATAAGTGGAGTATTCCACTTTATGAAAACAGAAGTCTAACATTCCAACATGTATGTTACTCTTGCTGCATTTCATTCTCACTAGAGGAAAATTATGAACTGTTTAACCTCCATAAAAATCATGAACCATTTTTCGTAACAGTGTTTTTTTATATATATTCCTAAATCACTCATGAATAACAAAGAAAAAAAAGCTGAACGCTATTAGTTGAAAACTCTCATTTGCACACACCTGGCTGTAGATGGAAAATCTCATCAGTAGCAGTGGGCCATAATGTGCTTTATTATCATATAGGAAACATAAAATTGTTAAATTTATTCAGAAGTATTCCAACAACAAATGTATTGTCGTGGTACTGAATAAGCAAAGCCATATATTAATCTTTCTCTCCTGTATGTGAATGTTCAAAGAATGATTCTGTTTTTTCTCTATTGCTCCTTCTCTCATTCTTGCTTTCTTTCTCTCCAATATTATGGCTAATTTAACAGACAAGATCAAAATGAACTGTCAAAGGAAATAACTACATTAAGTATTTAGGTAATGTGATGAAGGACTGTACAAGTGAGGATTACACCAAATCCCTAGATAATATAGAAGTGTTTTGTTATAATATTTACTTCTCAAATTTTAATTGGTGCTAGATCTGCTAATATAACACTATAGTAAGAACTGGATTATTTTGCCTCTTTTCTCTAGTTTACTGTTTTTAAATTAGTCATAAGTTTTAATGTTGTTTCAGTACAGCCACCTCATATTACGCTGAAGCAGTGTCTAAACTGATATGAGTGAGAATTTTTTTTATATTGATGCACATAGATATACATAGTTTTCAAGTCTATATGATAATATAATACATTAATGTAATTTTTAAAGACCAAATATGTATACATGGGATATCCATCACCCTAAATATTTGTGTTTTCTTTATGTTAGACCATTCGAATTACTCTCTTCTAGCTACTTTGAAAGATACAGTACATCAGCGATCCCCAACCTTTTTGGACTAGTGACCAGTTTTGTGGAAGACAATTTCTCCACAAACCAGGATAGGAGTGGGGGAATGGTTTTGCGATGAAACTGTTGCACCTCAGACCATCAGGCATTAGATTCTCACAAGGAGCCCACAACCTAGGTCCCTTACATATGCAATTCACAATAGGGTTCACACTCTTATGAGAATATAATGCTGCTGCTGGTCTAACAGGAGGCAGAGCTCAGGCAGTAATGCTCGCTGGCCCACCCACAGTCACTTCCTGAAGTGTGGTCTGGTTCCTAACAGGCCACCAACTGGTATTAGTCTACAGCCACGGGGCTGAGGACCACTGAAATAGATTATTGTATATTATAGTCACCCTACTGATCTATGTAACACTAGGTCTTATTTATTCTATCAAATTGTATTGAGAAACCATTTTATGTATGAGAATGGGCTTCAGATTTTGAGACAGACAATTTGGGCTTCAATCTTGTTTCCATCATCATCAACTGTGTTTACTTAGGCAAATGATCCGCAAGTGGGTAGTGTGACTGCCTCCCAAAGTCAGATACAATGGCTACTGTTACTTGCCATTTCCTAAATTTGTGGAGGATGGGGTGAGGGAGGAAGATATAGATGAGATTATAAAATTACAGTTAGAAATAAGCACAGCTGGTAGACTCCGCCTCTGGGGACGGCTCAGCTAAAAAAATAACAGGGGAAGCAGCAGAGACTTGTGCAGGCGCGAAAGACTCTGTCTGACAACTTTGAA
>NW_012114699.1:2750233-2755128 GCF_000951035.1 Colobus angolensis palliatus | reverse complement strand
TAACAAACCTGCACGTTATGCACATGTACCCTAGAACTTAAAGTATAATAAATAAATTAAAAAAAATAAAAAATAAAAAAAAAAAAGAAATAAGCACAGCTGTTTTTTTGTAGGATGGTTGCATCATGTTAGTGTTGGGAACATAGAGTTGTTTTTGTTGTACAGCAGCAGTTCAAATATGTATTGAATGGTGTATGTAGATTCTGGATAGGTAAGAGGGTGGGCTATACCAGTTATTAAGCTATTATCTCTTATCTTTGAACTACTCTTCTTTACTCTTTGTGATGCTGGTGCCAGGACTCTGCAAACCACATTTCTGCTTTTTTATCTGGCTCTGTGTTCAGCTATGCCAATACAGGGCGTGATTGGGAGATTATAACCAGGCTAGAGGAGGAAGAAGGGACATGTTCCTACCTGTTTGATCTCTGTTAGCTTCAGGTTGATTTCCTGTTCATTTGTCACCATGCCTTACTTCATCCAGCTTCTTCACCCTGGAAGTTGTAGGTGTTTCTCATAGTAGTGGTTGAATCCAGTATGCTATTATTCCAGTATTTATAGAACCAGGCTCATTCTGCCTATTCCTCCTACCCCCAATGATATGGTTTGGCGGTGTCCCCACCCAAATCTCAACTTGAATTGTATCTCCCAGAATTCCCACATGTTGTGGGAAGGACACAGGAGGAGATTATTGAATCATGAGGCCTGTTCTTTCCCGTGCTATTCTCATGATAGTGAATACATCTCACCAGATGTGATGGGCTTGTCAGGTGTTTCCACTTTTACTTCTTTCTTATTTTCTCTTGCCTGCCACTATGTAAGAAGTGCCCTTTGCTTCCTACCATGATTCTGAGGCCTCCAAGCCATGTGGAACTGTAAGTCCAATTAAACCTCTTTTTCTTCTGCATCTCGGATATGTCTTTATCAGCAGTGTGAAACGGACTAAGACAGTAAATTGGTACCAGTAGAGTGGGACATTGCTGAAAAGATACCCAAAAATGTGGAAGCAACTTCAGAACTGGGTAACAGGTACAGGTTGGAACAATTTGGAAGGCTTGGAAGAAGACAGGAAAATGTGGGAAACTTTGGTACTTCCCAGAGACTTGTTGAATGGCTTTGCCCAAAATGCTGATAGCAATGGACAGTAAGGTCCAGGCTGAGGTGGTCTCAGATGAAGATGACGAACTCATTGGGAACTGGAGTAAAGACAGCTCTTGTTATGTTTTAGGAAAGACTGGCAGCATTTTGTCCCTGCCCTAGAGATTTGTGGAACTTTGAACTTGAGAAAGATGATTTAGGGTATCTGATGGAAGAAATGTCTAAGCAGCAAAGCATTCAAAACGTGACCTAGGTGCTATTAAAAGCATTCAGTTTTATAAGGGAAGCAGAGCATAAAAATTTGGAAAATTTGCAGCCTGACTATGTGATAGTAAAGAAAACCCATTTTCTGGGAAGAAATTTTAGCTGGCTGCAGAAATTTATGTAAGTAGCAAGTAGCCTAATGTTAATCCCAAAAACCATGGGAAAAAATGTCTCCAGGCCATGTCAGAGACCTTCACGGCAGCTCCTCTCCATCACAGACTGAGAGGCACAGAAGAAAAAAAAGTGGTTTTGTGGGCCAGGCCCAGGGTCTCCGTGCTATGTGCAGCCTAGGGACTTGGTGCCCTGTGTCCCAGCTGCTCCAGCCATGGCTGAAAGGGGACAATGTAGAGCTCAAGCTGTGGCTTCAGAGGGTGGGATCCCCACGCCTTGGCAGCTTCCACATGGCATTAAGCCTGTGGGTGCACAAAAGTCAAGTATTGAGGTTTGGGAACCTTTGCCTAGATTTCAAAAGATGTATGGAAATGCCTGGATGCCCAGGCAAAAGGTTGCTGCAGGAGTGGGGCCCTCATAGAGAACCTCTGCTAGGGCAGTGCAGAAAGGAAATGTGGGGTTGGCACCTCCACACAGTCCCTACTGGTGCACCACCTAGTGGAGCTGTGAGAAGAGGGCTACTGTCCTCCAGACCCCAGAATGGTAGATCCACAAACAACTTGCATCGTGCACCTGGAAAAGCTGCAGACAGTCAACGTCAGCCCATGAAAGCATCTCGGAGGGAGGCTGTACCCTGCAAAGCCACAGGAGCAGGGCTGCCCAAGAACATGGGAACACATCTCTTGCATCAGTGTGACCTGGATGTGAGACCTGGAGTCAAAGGAGATCATTTTGGAACTTTAATATTTGACTGCCAGGCCATATTTTGGACTTGCATGGGCCCTGCAATCCTTTTGTTTTGGCCAATGTCTCCCATTTGGAATGGCTGTATTTACTCGATACCTGGACCCCCACTGTATCTAGCAAGTAACTAGCTTGCTTTTGATTTTAGAGGCTCATGGGTGTAAGGAAGTTGCCTTGTCTCAATTGAGGCTTTGGAATGTGGAATTTTGGGTTAATGCTGAAATGAGTTAGGACTTTGGGGCCTGTTGGGAAGGCATCAATGGTTTTGAAATGTGAGGAGGGGCTGGTGACAGAATGATATGGTTTGGCTGTGTCCCCAGCCAAATCTCAACTTGAATTTTATCTCCCAACATTCCCAAGTGTTGTGGGAGGGACCCAGGGGAAGGTCATTGAATCATGGGTGCCAGTCTTTCCCATGACATTCTTGTGATAGTGAATAAGTCTCACGGGATCTGATGAGTTTAGCAGGAGTTTCCACTTTTGCTTCTTTCTCATTTTCTCTTGCCTGCTGCCATGTAAGAAGTGTCTTTCATATCTCTTCATGGTTCTGAGGCTTCCCCTTTCACAGTGTTACAGATGTGAAACTAAGTCCAATTAAACCTCTTTTTCTTCCCACTCTCGTGTATGTCAGCAGTGTGAAAACGGACTAACACACCCTGAGTTACACGTGCTCCTGTTGAGAGGTCTGAGATTCAGCATCACTGAGACACCTTCTCTAAATTTGTACTTTTATTAATCCTAACCTCTTCTCTTTATTTGTCCATCCCTAGATGTGGTAGGTAACCTCTTCCTTTAGTTGCTAACTTGATAGCTTGGTGTTCTCTTACTACCTTTTAAGTTATTCAGTTAGCAACTTTTATAGTTAGTTAACAATTATTTATACTTAATTCTCTCTACCCAATAATAACTGTTTTAGCAAGCTATCATATTTTCTTGAAATTCAGTTTCCTCATCTTAAACATAGGGACAATAATGCAAGGATGCTTCATGATCCAAGAATAATAGGCACCATAAAAGACAATTTAATTGGAATGCACTTTAAAGGAGAACTGAGATTGCTGGATCACATGAAGTTATATTTTTAAATTTTAGAGGAAGCACCATAATGCTTTTCTTAGTAGATATACTATTTTATGTTCTCACCAATAGTGTAAAAGGATTCCCTTTCCTCCACGCCCTTGCCTACACTTGTTAACTTTTGTCTCTTTGATAGTAGCCATACTAATCAGGGTGAGGTAATATTTCGTTGTGGTTTGATTTGCATTTCCCTGATAATTAGTCTTGCTGATATTTTTTTTCACATATATAGTCCATTTGTATGCCTTCTTTTAAGAAATATTTAGGCCATTTGCCCATTTTTAATCAGATTATTGTCATTTTTTTAGTATTGAGTTGAATTTCTTATATATTTTTGATATTAGCCCCTAGTAATGTATATAGTTTGCAAGCATTTTCTCCCACCCTGTAGCTTGTCTCTTCACTCTGTTTATTGTTTCCTTAGCTGTACAGAAGCTTTTTAGTTTGATGTAACTGAAAATGCATCATAAATTGTAACAAAAGGTTTGACTGGGAGTAAAATTTTTAAAAAAATTTATAAAAATTATTTTAGTTTGATGTAACTGAAAATGCATCGCAAATTGTGACAAAAGTTTTGACTGGGAGTATAATTTGAAAAAAATTGTAAAAATCATTTATAAAAATCATACATTTATAAAAATTTATAAATGTCACACATTTAGCAAAATTGTATTTATATTCAAAACTATGCTGTACTTCTCAGAATGAAGGTTGATTTGATGTTGATTTGTACTTTTATGCGTATATTTTTTCTCTGAAAAAATGCATAAAATAGTATCATACATTGCACAGTTTTTATTTTTGTGCATATTCATTAACAGGGTCATTCCTGGAAAAAAAATTCAAGGGCTTCTTTAGTTTTCCAAAAGACATAATCTTTGTCGTTCTGGCCAATGTTCTTTTATTCAACTTACCTGTCCTATCTCTGTCAGATTCTCATTTGTTACTGTTATTCTCATTCACAAATGATTTCCCATATCATTTTAATTTGCCATATCATTGTGATTTCCCATATCATTTTAATTTATCTCATGAAATTCCTTCTTATATGTAAAATTTATAATTTTACCTTGTGATAATTTTGAATACATCAGCATTAAAATACCAGATTGTGGGTAGGAATGAGAAGGATGCTAGAATTTATCATGGACGTATAATTAAGTAGGTATTTTTTATTGTTTTAATAGTTTTGGAAGTACAGGTGGTTTTTGGATTCACAGGTAAATTATTTAGTAGTGATTTCTGAGATTTTGGTGCACTCGTCACCAGAGCAGTGTACACTATACCCAATATGTAGTCTTTTATCCCTCACCCCTTCCCACACTCCCTGCTGAGTCGCCAAAATCCATTATATCATCTTTATGCCTTCACATTCACATAGGTTAGCTCCCACTTATGAGAACATAAGATATTTGATTGTCCATTCTCGAGTTACTTCACTTAGAATAATGGCCTCCAACTCCATCCAAGTTGCTGGAAAGGTCATAATTTTTTCCACTTTATAGTTGAATAGTATTCCATGGTGTATATATACCACATTTTCTTTATCTACTCTTTGGTTGATGGGCATTTTAGAAGAATAAAACAACTTCTTTTAATGTTAG
>NW_012114699.1:2742184-2749943 GCF_000951035.1 Colobus angolensis palliatus | reverse complement strand
TCATACATAAATATGTATTTTACATATAAATATATATATTTCATCAAATATATATATTCATAAATGGTTCATTGGATAAAGATAACATATATATATATTTATTTGATGAAATTGTTGTGAATGTCGAAAAAGATCATTAAAGAAATGTATATCATGGTACCTGAATCAAAGTTGGTTGTAGAAATTATCAAATTTTAACAATTTAGTTTCACAAATGTATACCCTTATTATATTATTTTTATCTTTTACATCTTAACATATGTTATTGATCTGATTCTTTTTTAATTTTTATTTTAGATTTGGTCGTATATGTACATGTTTGTTACATGGGTATATTGCATAATGGTGGGGATTGGGCTTCTGGTGCACCTATCATCCAAATATTGAATTGTACCCAATAGGTAATTTTATGATCCTCATGCCCTACCACCATGCTCCCTTTTGGAGTCCCCATTGTCTAATATTTCCATTTTTATGTCCATGTGTATCCATTGTTTAGCTCCCATTTATAAGTGACAACCTGCAATATTTGATTTTCTGCTTCTGAGTTCGTTCACTTATGAAAAAAGAAGGCCTCCAACTCCATCCATTTTGTTACAAAGGACATTATTTCACTATTTTTATGGCTGCATAGTATTCCACTGTGTGTGTATACACACGCACACGCATATATACGTAGCACTGTGTGTGTGTCTATCTATCTATCTATCTACAGATATAGATATAGATATAGATATAGATATAGATATAGATATAGATTTAGACATAGATACATACCAATGGAATCCAGTCAACCATTGATGAACATTTAGGTTTGTTTTAAGTTGGTTTCATGACTTTGCAACTGTGAATATTTCTATGATAAACATGGAGTTGCAGGTGCCTTTTTATGTGTGTGTGTGTGTTTTTTTTCTTTGGATGAATGACAGTAGTGGGATTTCTGGGTTGAATTGTAGTTCTATTTTTACTTCTTTGTGCTATCTCCATACTGTTTTTCATAGATGTTGAACTAATTTATATTCCCACCAACAGTGTATAAATGTCTCCTTTTCAATGCATCCATGCCAGCATATGTTGTTTTTGACGTCTTAGTAATAGCCAATCTGACTAGTGTATGATGATAGCTCAGTGTTGTTTTAATTTGCATTTCTTTGACAATTATTGATGTTGATCATTTTTTCAGTTTTTCTTGGTCACTTGTATTTTTTGAGAAATGTCTGTTAATGTCATTTGTTCAGTTTTTAATTGAGTTATTGTTTGTTTTATTCTTAGTTGTTTGAGTTCCT
The DNA here is from genome assembly GCF_000951035.1 of Colobus angolensis palliatus. Classification (NCBI taxonomy): domain Eukaryota; kingdom Metazoa; phylum Chordata; class Mammalia; order Primates; family Cercopithecidae; genus Colobus; species Colobus angolensis. The sequence continues at coordinate 2,748,657 of NW_012114699.1, read as the reverse complement.
TGTAAATTATGCATATTAGACTTTCATCAGAGGTATAGTTTTCAAATATTTTCTCCCACACTGATGGTTGTCTGTTTACTCTGTTGATTATTTATTTTTCTATGCAGAAAGTTTTTACTTAAATCTTATGTGTCCATGTTTTTCAAAAGTTATTTGTCTAGGCTGATATCCAGAAGAGTTTTTCCTAGGTTTTCTTCTAGAATTTTTATAGTTTCAGGTATTAAAGTTAGTTCTTTAATCAATCTTGAGTTAATTTTTGTGTATTGAAGAGGTAGGTTTCCAGTTTCGTTCTGCCTATGATTAGTCAAGTTTCCCAACACCATTTATTGAAAAGGGTATCTTTTCCTCATTGTATATCTTTGTCGATTTTGTTGAAGATCAGGTGTTTTTAGGTATGTGGCTTTCCTTCTTGTTTCTGTTCCATTGATCCATGTGTCTATTTTTGTACCAGTATCACGCTGTTTTAGTTATTATAGCCTTGTAGTATAATTTGAAGTCAGGTAATATGTCTTTGGGCTTCTTCTTCCTACTTAAGATGGCTTTGGCTATTCAAGCTTTTTATTTGGATGTATATAAAATTTAGGTTTTTTTTCTAATTCTTTCAAAAGTGATGTTAGTAATTTGATAGAAATTATGTTGAAACTGTGGATTGCTTTGGGCAATATGATCATTTTAACGATATTTATTCTTCCAATACATGAGCATGGGGTGGTTTTCCATTTGTTTTTGTTGTCTATAATTACTTTCATCAGCGTTTTTCAGTTCTCCATGTAGACATGTTTCAACTCTATAGTTAAATGTATTCCTAGGTGTTTATGTATGCATGTGTGTGGCTATTGTAAACGGGACTGAGATTTTTACTTGGTTCTCAGTTTGAACGTTACTGGTGTACAGAAATGCCACTAATCTTTGTGTGTCAATTATGTATCATGATATTTACGAAAGTTCTTTATAAATCTATGTGCCTTTTGGATAAATATTTAGAGTTTTCTAGGTATACAATCATGTTGTCAATGAACAATGATAATTTGACATCCTCTTTTTCAATTTGAATGCCTTTTACTTCTTTCTGTTGCCTGATTGCTCTGGCTAGGACTTCCAATACTATGTTGAATAGGAGTAGTGAGAATGAATACCCTTGTCTTTTTCTAGTTCTTAGGGGAAATACTTTCAACTTTTGCCCATTCGGTATATGTTGGCTCTGGGTTTTTTATATATGGTTTATTATTTTGATATATTTTCCATTGATTCCTAGTTTGTATAGGGTTTATGCCGTGAAGGGATGTTGGACTTTATTAAATGTTTTTTCCTGCATCTATTGAGATGATCAGATGGCTTTTGTTCTTGGTTCTGTTTATATGATGGTGAATATTATTTATTGATTTTCGTATGTTACACCATACTTGCATCCCCAGAATAAAGCCCACTTGATCACTATGAATTATCTTTTTGATGTTCTATTGAATTTAATTTCAGCATTTTGTGGAAGATTTTTGCATGCATGCTCATCAGTGATATCAGCCTGTAGTTTTCTTTCTTCTTTTTGTTGGATCTTTGCCTGATTTTTGGTACCAGGATGATACTGTTATTGAAAAAGGCAGCCCCCAAATGCTGGGGTCTTTCCCTGTTTGGTGTCACAAAGCCAATACACAAAACCAAAAGTGAGTGTCAAGCAGTGCAGGCTTTATTCGATGTCCATGGAATTGAAAAGTGGGAGCACGGCTCACAAATCAACTTTTTGACCAGAGGTGATGTGGTTAAAATATAAGGTTTCTGTAATGAACATTAAAAGTCAGCAGAGCAATATTCATGTCTTTTCTGCAAATGGGCAGTGAACTTCCCAGAACTGAAATGCTCCCTTTTTTCTTGTTCTTTTATGGCTTCTTCTAGTCATTGTCATGAACATTGTCAATTTTTCTGGCACTGGCGAGAGCTTCATTTAGTGTGAAATAAGATTATAATGAAGTCTGGGGTCTTTTTTAAGTTTTTTGGTTGACTGTCTTGGTTCTAATCAGTCTCAGTTGGTCTGGTTACAAAAGGAACCTTTTATCACAAATGTTCTGTTTCTTAAAGATAAGCAGGATTTGGACATGGTAGACATTCAGCTATGTCCTGTAGGCATTACAATAGGAAACAATACTGGATCCATAGAATGAAATTCTTCCTCCTTGATTTTTTAGAATAGTTTCAGTAAGATTGGTATCAGCTATTTGTTGTACATCTGACAAAAGTAGCCTATGAGTCAGTCTGGTCCTAGGCTTTTTCTTGTTGGAAAATTTTTTTACTACTAATTCAAAGTCATTAGTTATTATTGGTCTGTTCCGGATTTCTATTTCTTTCTAGTTCAATCTTGGGATGTTGTATGTTTCCAGGAATGTATCCATTTCCTCTAGGTTTTCTAATTTGTATACAGAAAGGTGTTCATATTAGTCTCTGATGATCTTTTGTATTTCTGTGTTATTAGTTAGAATATCACATTTATCATATCTGATTATGCTTGTTTGAATCTTTTCCCTTTTTTCTTGTTCTAGCTAGTGGACTGCCAAATTTGTTTTTCCTTTAAAAGAATCACCTTTTCATTTCATTGATCCTTTGTTTGATTTGATTCTTTAGTAAGAGCAGGTTTAGATAAGAAAACAGATTGGAAATAGGTATAGGATAGAACCTCTATCAAGGCATAGAAGTACATTTTCTATTGAAGATATGATATGGTTGCTTCTTCACCTTTAAAACAAAATAAGACCACTATTGAAAGGCTGGTTTTAGAGAAAACCAGTGTCAGAACATTTAGCTAAAAGATGCATCCTTTTTGGAAACTGAAACTTCTATAAGGGCACTTAAGATTAAGTTTTCAATTCATGAGCAGAGGTAAAGAGAAGCAGCAAGTTAATAAAATGGGATAGAAAAAATATTGGCCAATGTCATACCTAAGACAAGCCAAAATGTGCCATAATGTTTTGACTTTATTTTCAATGAAAACAACTCTGTTTAAACATTTTACGTAAAAACATTTACTATACTTACTGCATTTCTAACAGTTTGCTCATGACCTGAAATATCTAACGAGAGGTTGAAACAAATAGAAACATGAATGTATGGTTCTCAGGAGATGAGTATGCCAACCATGTTGACTTGAATGTGTATTGCTTGTTGATAAAAACATACTATTAATAGAACATGCAAAAGGCTTATGATATTTATTTTTATTCATTTTTTAACATTGATATTGTTTTGTCAGTAACTGCTTCAGGTTGATATTTTAAAAATAATTTTGATATATTAAAATGCTGTTTTATATCAGTTTGTAATCATCATGGTTTGGTTTGTTTCCATTTTATAGTAGAACATGCATAGATCACGTTTACTAAGTGACAGACATTAAGGAGATGTTCCTAATAATACAAGAATGTGACAATAAACATTATTTATTTATTTTTTATAAGATATATACTATATACTTATATATAATTATATAAGTACATATATATACATTTATGTATTATTCCTAATTTTAAATGGTTAGTTATAAAGATCAGACTTAGCAATCAAGACTGCAGCTACATTGATTATAATACCACATGACAAAACAATTTTTCAAATGTTTTATATATATATATAAAACATAAAATAATAAAACACAGGCTGAAATACTGTCAATTTTTTTAAAGTATCAACACAATACCAACAGCATTTTACAAAATACCTGCATAATGATACTTACAAAATATAATAAACTTAACTATTTCTTCAAAATCAGTTTCTCCTCTGGACATATTTATTTCAATGTACTTATCTTTCTATTTGTCCTGAGGCTTAAATTTTCAAATAATTCTTGATTCTTTTCTTTCTGGAGAAGCTTAAAACAGACTGATTATGAAATTCTTTACCCTACTCATCACAAACGGTTATTCTCCCCTCTCTCTTTCCCATCCCATCAATCACCAGGTGTAGTGTATTTTTTCTGTTGTAATAGCTATCCCTCTCATTGTCCCTGTTACAAACTTTGTTCAAGCCCTCATCACTGTTTCGTCAGATGATTACCAAGGTCTCTTAATTAGTTTCCTTGTCTTCATTTCCTCTTTTCCCATTTGCTGATCAACACATCTTCATAAAATTCCATTTTGTAGACATTATCATCTGTTGAAATCCATCAGTAGACCCTAATCACCTACCAAACAAACCTGTAATTCCTCCATTTCAAATGTAATATTCTCTGGTTAAAATCTCCATTTTATTTTTCTGCTTTGCAAGAATTTTCTTCTCTGTTCTCTTTGCTTATTTCATCTGTATCCTACTTACAACCCCCACTGAAACCACAGTGACACTGTGAAGACTTATCTGCTTTCACCTGTACATAGCGTTCTTGTCCAAGTAACCTTTTTAGCAGCTGCAGTTAGTCTTTCAAATCATACTATGAAATTACATTTTCCTACCTGGCACATTTGTGAAACTTTGTATGATACTTAATACATCATTTCACTTCAAGTACTTACTAATGAAACAGAAAATAGTTTAGAGACTGTATCTATCAATTATGACTATCATACTGTTGATTATTTTGACCTCTAAAGCCCTGATCAGTGAATGCCCTTTGATTCAAGGAAATACACTGAAGTTTAGAAATGTTTCTCATGGCACTGTGTCAAATCCAAATGCCTTTCATGGCAGTGTATCAAATGTATCTTCTTTTCTGTTTTGTTCTCCATCTTTTCTACTGCCAGGTTGGAAAGCTAAAATATTATTTTATAGATTTCTACCTAGAAAGAAGTGTCATAACCTTTCTTTATGGCTTGTTCTGCATCATTCTTGCAGGCAAAATTAGCATGGATTTCGATGCTCATCAATAGTATCAGTATGGTCTAACCAAAATTATTCTTCCTTTAATGCATAGTGGTCTTTATAGCAACCCAGCTCTGCAACAGTCTTATAAATAGTAGTGATTGTGTTTTATTACAATTTCTCCAGTCTAGATTGATTATATAATATCCAAAATTTACAATGAAAGTGAATCATTTAAAAGTAAGCAGACTGTTCAATGCATGTTCACCATTTTCTTTAAATATAGCTTGGTGTAAATTTTTTCATGAACTGTCAAATACACAATACTGCAGTGAAAAAAATCATTTCTCTCTGCTGTTAAGATATTGTTTCTTCAAACTAGAACACTAGAAGGCCGATTTTTTTTTTTCTTATTTTACTTCATAAAACAGTGAGAAGAAAAACAGGATAAAGCCCATAGCAACAAGATATTTCTTTTACCATCTGTGTGATTTATGTCAAATTTAAACTGCTTGTATTTTAGAAAGGAATCTGTTTTCTGTCTTCAAAAGGATGCTATCCAACATCTCTCAGCTGCTAATTTTTAGCACTTAGAGGTTCCCTTGGGCTGCTGTCAACTACGACTTATTGCAGAGGTACTTTTCACTAAATTCATTATAAAGTGATTAGCCTCCAGCAAGATAGTGCAATGCTTCAGACTGCTTGCATTATATGTAGCTTTGCAACTGAATTTTGTACTGTCAAATATTATCAGACAGTGAGTATAGAATGACTCCTGGGATTCAATACATAGAATGCTGAGAGGGATTTTGTCACTTCTCTTTTAAACCATACCTTTCAAAAAACCATATGTATGCACATACACAAAAACATACACATGCATGTGTGCATACAGAACAAACGTAGAATATATACTAGTTTAAAATAGATGGCATACTTTGCTATCATCAAATACATTTAAAAAGTATATGAATTATTCTTCAGTTTATGCTTTGAATTCAAAAGCTAATTAAATATCTCTAAATGAATGACTGGTTATCAATATATGTAACAGTGCCACTTTTATTAGCATATTTAATTTACAATACTTTTTACCTTAAAGTACCAATAGTAATCAATATTTTGGCATCTAATAAGGCAATAAAACTAAAATTAGACCTTATATGTTAAAATACAGATTATCAGGAGTAGAATGTTAATTTGGCTATTTATTTGCAAGCCTTCCTATAAAGTTATGCATTTTCCCAGTTCACATATTAACCAGAGCATGACAGTAGCACTATACTGCAATAGCGAACAGTCTATACTGGAAGCTACGTTAGTTACATTGTCCTTCTTCATTAGTCTTTACTTACTGTAAGATTCTTGTATTATCCAGTGCATATTACTGAACTGTTATGCAGTGGTTAAGCTCATGACACATCTTGTAGAAGTTTTACAATGGAAAAGAGTAACTTGCATGCTCCCTGGAAGAAAAAAAAAGACATAACTGCACATTCTGAAATTGTTTATGTTATGACAGCTTCAACTCAAGTATGAAGGTTAACTCAAAACAAATGATCTACTAGGAGGATAAAAATCTAAAAATGTTATTTTATTATTTGGAATTATTACTATTACTTAAGCTGAACTAGTTTTTATTCTTTTTTTGAATTTTATTATTATTATTATTATACTTTAAGTTTTAGGGTACA
>NW_012114699.1:2738034-2740221 GCF_000951035.1 Colobus angolensis palliatus | reverse complement strand
AGAGAGCATATATTTTTCCTACCACACAGGGAATATAATAAATGTTTGCTATTCTTGAGTATACCGTTTTTATTTCTTTAAAAAAAGGGATACATGTAAAAACATGCAAGTTTGTTACATAGGTATACGAGTGCCACGGTGGTTTAAAAGCTGCACCTATTGGCCCATCCTCTAAGTTCCCTCCCATCACCCACCACTCCCCAACAGCCCTTGATGTGTGTTGTCCCCCTCTCTGTGTCCATGTGTTCTCATTTTTCAACTTTCACTTATGAGTGAGAGCACTCAGTGTTTGGTTTTCTGTTCCTGTGTTAGTTTACTGAGGATGATGGCTTCCAGCTTCATCCATGTCCCTGCAAAGGACGTTATCTCACTCCTTTTTTTATGGCTGCATAGTATTCCATGGTGTATATGTACCACATTTTATTTTCTAGTCTATCACTGATGGGCATTTGGGTTGGTTCCATATGTTTGCTACTGTAAATAATGCTGCAATAAACATACATGTGCAAGGAGAACTGCAAAGCACTGCTCAAGGAAATAAGAGAGGACACAAACAAATGGTAAAACATTCCATCTTCAGGGATAGGAAGAATTGATATCATGAAAATGGCCATAGTGCCCCAAGTAATTTATAGATTCAGTGCTATTCCCATCGAACTACCATTGACATTCTTCATGGAATTAGAAAAAAAATTTAAATTTCATATGGAATCAAAGAAGATCCTGTGCAGCTAAGACAATCCTAAGCAAAGAGAACAAAGCTGGAGGTGTCATGCAAACTGATTTCGAACTATTCTAGAAGGCTACAGTAACCAAAATAGCATGATTCTGGTACCAAAACAGCCTTATAGACCAATGGAACAGAACAGAGACCTCAGAAATAACACCACATATCTACAATCATCAGACCTTCAACAAACCTGACAAAAACAAGCAATGAGGAAAGGATCTCCTATTCAGTAAATGGTGCTGGGAAAACTGGATAGTTGTATGCAGAAAACTGAAACTGGACCCCTTCCTTATACCATATACAAAAATTAACTTGAGATGAATTAAAGACTTAAATGTAAAACCCAAAACCATAAAAACCCTAGAAGAAAAGCTAGGCAATACCATTCAGGACATAGGCATGGGCAAAGACTTCATGACTAAAATACCAAAAGCAATTTCAACAAAAGCCAAAGTTGACAAATGGGATCTAATTGAACTAAAGAGCTTCTGCATAGCAAAAGAAACTATAATCAGAGTGAACAGGCCACCTAAAGAATGGGAGAACATTTTTGCAATATACCCATCTGTTAAGGTCTAATATCCAGAATTTACAAGGAACTTAAGCAAATTTACAAGATAAAAACAAACAACCTCATCAAAAAGTGGGCAAAGGATATGAACAGTCACTTCTCAAAAGAAGCCATTTACGTGGCCAACAGACATATGAAAAAAAGCTCAACATCACTGATCATCAGAGAAATGCAAATCAAAACCATAATGAGATGCCATCTCATGCCAGTCAGAATGGCGATTATTAAAAAGTCAAGAAACAGTAGATGCTAGTGAGGCTGTGAAAAAATAGGAATGCTTCTCACTGTTGGTGGGAATGTTAAATTCATTCAACCATTGTGGTGGAAGACAGTGTGGCTATTCCTTAAGGATCTAGAACCAGAAATATCATTTGACCCAGCAATCCTATTACTGGGTATATACCCAAAGGAATATAATTTTCATACTAATATGACTACATTTATTTTTATATTTAGATTTTGACATGAAATATGATATTAATCAAAAAAGAAATAGTTAGTGATGTAATTTATTGCATAAAAATAAAAAATGTGTCTTAGATACAACATATATTTTTACTCTGTATTCTTCTAACATGTTTATATATATTATATAATTATGTTATATATGTGTACATACCACTAATGATGCTTTGATGCTTATGAAAAGCAAGCTAGGTAAATAAGTATTTTACCAAAGTAAATAAGATTCTATTACCTTCTCAGTATTAAAAGTGAAATAAAATATTTTAATTTTGAGACATGGTCTCATTCTGTGACCTAGGATTAAGTGCAGTGGCACAATCATGACTTGCTGCAGCCTCGACTTCCTGGCCCATTTGCTGCTTTCACCTCAGTCTTCTGAGCAGCTGTACAGGCACATGCCACCAGGCCCAGCTAATTTTTT
>NW_012114699.1:2731900-2733564 GCF_000951035.1 Colobus angolensis palliatus | reverse complement strand
CTAGAACCAGAAATACCATTTGACCCAGCAATCCCATTACTGGGTATATATTCAAAGGATTATAAATCATTCTACTATAAAGACACATGCACACATATGTTTATTGAAGCACTGTTCACAATAGCAAAGACTTGAAATCAACCCAAATGCCCATCAATAATAGACTGGATAAAGAAAATGTGGCACATTGAATACTATGCAGCCATAAAAAAGGATGAATTCATTTCCTTTGCAGGGACATGGATGAAGCTGGAAACCATCATAAACTCTTTTGTTATACCATGCTAGGTCTACCTTGTCAATCTTATCATCTCCTATCTCCCCAAGAACCATATGCTCCAACCGCACCTCTATATTTTCAATATACTCTTTATGTTTATAGAAAATTATGTTACGTGTTTCCTTTTACTGAACCACTCTTGCATTCTCAGAAATAAACTTTGAATTAATGACTAACTGACTAATTCATTATACAGTTTATTTGATTTTAGTTAACATTTCTTCTTTAATATTCATAAGTCAGATGTAGATGTAGTTTCATTTACTGAGCTTTTTTAATGTGTGATTTTTAACAGAAGAAATAAATGATAATGCTTTTTGCTTACTCTTCGGGGCAATCTAAGAAAGTTAAAAGTGAGGTATGTTACTCAGGTGCAAGTATAAGAGGGCACAAAAATTCAAGGTCGATAATATGTTAATGCAACATTATTAAAAATAAAAATCCTTGAACAAAATTAAATGATGAACCAAATATCAAACTTTAAAGCTAAAATCTAACAGGAGTAACACTGGAATGAACTCATCCTTTTTATGGCTCCATTGTATTCCATAGTGTATATGTGCCACATTTTCTTTATCCAGTCTATCATTGATGGGCATTTGGGTTGGTTCCAAGTCTTTGTTATTGTGAACAGTGCCGCAATAAACATACATGTCCATGTGTCTTTAGAGTAGAATGATTTATAATCCATTGGGTATATACCCAGTAATGGGATTGTTGGGTCAAGTGGTATTTCTGATTCCTGAAGGATCCCTCAGGAATTGCCACACTGTCTTCCAAAATGATTGAAATAATTTACACTCTCACCAACAGTGTAAAAGCATTCCGATTTCTCCACATCCTCTCCAGCATCTGTTGTTTCCTGACTTCTTAATGATCATCATTCTAACTGGTATGAGATAGTATCTCATTGTGGTTTTGATTTGCATTTCTCTAATGACCTGGGATGAGCTTTTTGTTCATATATTTGTCGGTTGCATAAATGTCTTCCTTTGAGAAGTTTCTGTTCGTATCCTTCGCCCACTTTTTGATGGTGTTTTTTTTTTTTCTTGTAAATTTGTTCTTTGTAGATTCTGGATATTAGCCCTTTGTCAGATGGATAGATTGCAAAAATTTTCTCCCATTCTGTAGATTGTCTGTTCACTCTGATAGTTTCTTTTGCTGTGCAGAAGCTCTTTAGTTTAATTAAATCCCATTTGTCAATTTTGGCTTTTGCTGCCATTGGTTTTGGTATTTTAGTCATGAAGTCTTTGCCCATGTGTACGTCCTGAATGCTATTGCCTAGGTTTTCTTCTAGAGTTTTTATGGTTTTAGGTTATACATTTAAGTGTTTAATCCTTCTTGAGTCAATTTTTGTATAAGGTGTAAGGAAGGGGTCCAGTTT
>NW_012114699.1:2728225-2731850 GCF_000951035.1 Colobus angolensis palliatus | reverse complement strand
CTGACTTCTTAATGATCATCATTCTAACTGGTATGAGATAGTATCTCATTGTGGTTTTGATTTGCATTTCTCTAATGACCTGGGATGAGCTTTTTGTTCATATATTTGTCGGTTGCATAAATGTCTTCCTTTGAGAAGTTTCTGTTCGTATCCTTTGCCCACTTTTTGATGGTGTTTTTTTTTTTTCTTGTAAATTTGTTCTTTGTAGATTCTGGATATTAGCCCTTTGTCAGATGGATAGATTGCAAAAATTTTCTCCCATTCTGTAGATTGTCTGTTCACTCTGATAGTTTCTTTTGCTGTGCAGAAGCTCTTTAGTTTAATTAAATCCCATTTGTCAATTTTGGCTTTTGCTGCCATTGGTTTTGGTATTTTAGTCATGAAGTCTTTGCCCATGTGTACGTCCTGAATGCTATTGCCTAGGTTTTCTTCTAGAGTTTTTATGGTTTTAGGTTATACATTTAAGTGTTTAATCCTTCTTGAGTCAATTTTTGTATAAGGTGTAAGGAAGGGGTCCAGTTTCAGTTTTCTGCATATGGCTAGATAGTTTTCCCAACACCATTTATTAAATAGGGAATACTTTCCCCATTACTTGTTTTTGTCAGGTTTGTCAAAGATCAGATGGTTGTAGATGTGTGGTGTTATTTCTGAGGTCTCTGTTCTTTTCCATTGGTCTATATATCCATTTTCGTACCAGTACCATGCTGTTTTTGGAGTGTGGCCTTGTAGTATAGTTTGAAATCAGGTAGTATGATACCTCCAACTTAGTTCTTTTTGCTTATGATTATCTTGGCTATATGGGCTCTTTTTTGGTTTCATATGAAATTTAAAGTAGTTTTTTCTAATTCTGTGAAGAAAGTAAATGGTAGTTTCATAGGAATAGCATTGAATCTCTAAATTACTTTGGGCAGTATGGTCATTTTCACGATATTAATTCTTCCTATCCATGAGCATGGAATGTTTTTCAATTTGTTTTTGTCCTCTCTGATTTCCTTGGGCAGTGGTTTTTACTTCTTCTTGAAGAGGTCCTTCACATCCCTTGTAAGTTGTATTCCTAGGTATTTTATTCTATTTGTGAAGAGAGAATCATGAATGGGAATTCACTCATGATTTGGCTCTGTCTTTGTCTATTATTGGTGTATAGGAATGATTGTGATTTTTTTCACATTGATTTTGTATCCTGAGACTTTGATGAAGCTGCTTATCAGCTTAAGGTGTTTTGGGACTGAGATGATGGTGTTTTCTAAATATACAATCATGTCACTTGCAAACAGTCATAATTTGACGTCCTGTCTTCCTATTTGTATATCCTTTATTTCTTTCTCTTGCCTGATTGCCCTGGCCCAAACTTCCAATACAATGTTGAATAGGAGTGGTGAGAGAGGGCATCCTTGTCTTGTGCAGGTTTTCAAAGGGAATGCTTCCAGCTTTTGCCCATTCAGTAGGATAGTGGATGTGGGTTTGTCATAAATAGCTTCATTATTTTGAGATACATTCCATCAATACCTTGTTTATTTAGAGTTTTTAGGATGAAGGGGTGTTGAATTTTATCAAAGGCCTTTTCTGCATCTATTGAGGTAGTCATGTGTTTTTTGTCATTGGTTCTGTGTATGTGATGGATTACGCTTAATTATTTGCATATGTTGAACCAGACTTGCATCTTCAGGATGATGCCAAATTGAACATGCTGGATAAGCTTTCTAATGTGCTGCTGGATTCAGTTTGCCAGTATTTTATTGTGGATTTTTGCATTGATGTTCATCAGGAATATTGGCCTGAAATTTTATTTTGTGATTGTGTATCTGCCAGGGCTTGGTATCAGGATGATGCTGGCCTCATAAAATGAGTTAGGGAGAAGTTCCTCTTTTTTTATTGTTTGGAATAGTTTCAGAAGGAATGGTAGCAGCTCCTCTTTGTCCCTCCGGTAGAATTCGGTTATGAGTCGGTCTGATCCTGGGCTTCTTTTGGTTGGTAGGCTATTAATTACTGACTCAATTTCAGAACTTGTTATTGGTCTATCCAGGGACTTGACTTCTTCCTGGTTTAGTCTTGGGAGGGTGTGTTTGTCCAGGGATGTATCCATTTTTTCTAGATTTTCTAGTTTATTCGCATAGGCATGTTTATAGTATTCTCTAATGGTAGGCTGTATTTCTGTTGGATCAGTGGTAATATCCCCTTTGTCATTTTTTACTATGTCTATTTGACTCTTCCCTAGTTAGTGGTCTATCTATACTGTCAATCATTTTAGAAAAACAGCTCCTGGATTCATTGATTTTTTTAAAGGATTTTCCATGTCTCTATGTCCTTCAGTTCTACTCTGATCTTAGTTATTTCTTGTCTTCTGCTGGCTTTTGAATTTGTTTGCTCTTGCTTCTCTAGCTCTTTTAAATGTGATGTTAGGGTGTCCATTTTAGATCCTTCCTGGTTTCTCCTGAGGGCATTTAGTGCATAAGTTTCCCTCTAAACACTGCTTTAGCTGTGTCCCAGAGATTCTGTTACACTGTGTCTTTGTTCTCATTGGTTTCAAAGAACTTATTTATTTCTGCTTTAATTTCATTGTTTACCCAGTAGTTATTCAGGAGCAGGTTGTTCAGTTTCCATGTAGTTGGGCGGTTTTGGTGAGTTTCTTAATCCTGAGTTCTAAATCATTTGCACTGTGGTCTGAGAGACTTTTTTTAAATGATTTCCATTCTTTGCATTTGCTGAGGAGTGTTTTACTTCCAATTATGTGGTCAATTTTAGAATAAGTGTGGTGTGGTGCTGAGAAGAATGCATATTCTGTTGATTTGGGGTGGAGAGTTCTGTAGATGTCTATTAGGTCTGCTTGTTCCAGAGCCGAGTTCAAGCTGTGAATATCTTTGTTAACTTTCTGTCACATTGATCTCTCTAATATTGACAGTGGGGTGTTAATGTCTCCAACTATTATTCTGTGGTAGCCTAAGTCTGTTTGTAGGTCTCTAAGAACTTGCTTTATGAGTCTGAGTGCCCTTGTATTGGGTGCATATATATTTAGGATAGATTGTTCTTCTTTTGCATTGATCCTTTTACTGTTAATGTGATGCCATTCTTTGTCTTTTTTTGTCTTTGTTGGTTTAAAGTCTGTTGTATCAGAGACTAGGAATACAACCCCTGATTTTTGCTTTCCATTTGCTTGGTAAATATTCCTCCATCCCTTTATTTTGAGCCTATATTTGTCTTTGCACATGAGATGGGTCTCCTGAATACAGCACACTAATGGGTCTTGACTCTATCCAGTTTGCCAGTCTGTGTCTTTTTATTGGGGAATTTAGCCTGTTTACGTTTAAGGGTAATATTGTTATGTGTAAATTCGATCCTGTCATTATGATGCTAGCTGCTTATTTTTCCCATTACTTGATGCAGTTTCTTCATATTGTTGGTAGACTTTACAATTTGGTATGTTTTTGCAGTGGCTGGTATCGGTTTTTTCTTTCCATGTTTAGTGCTTCCTTCAGGAGCTCTTGTAAGGCAGGCTTGTTGGTGACAAAATCTCTCAGCATTTGCTTGTCTGTTAAGGATTTTATTTCTCCTTTGCATATGAAACTTAGTTTGACTGCATATGAAATTCTGGGTTGAAAATTCTTTTCTTTAAGAATGTTGAATATTG
>NW_012114699.1:2717767-2728175 GCF_000951035.1 Colobus angolensis palliatus | reverse complement strand
ATTTTATTTCTCCTTTGCATATGAAACTTAGTTTGACTGCATATGAAATTCTGGGTTGAAAATTCTTTTCTTTAAGAATGTTGAATATTGGCCCCCATTCTCTTCTGGTTTGTAAGGTTTCTGCAGAGAGATCTGCTGTTAGTCTGATGGACTTCCCTTTGTGGGTAACCCTACCTTTCTCTCTGGCTGCTATTAACATTTTTTTCTTCATTTCAACTTTGGTGAATCTGATGATTATGTGTCTTAGTGTTGCACTTCTTGAGGAGTATCTTTGTGGTGTTCTCTATGTTTCCTGAATTTGAATGTTGGCCTGTCTTGCTAGGTTGCAGAAGTTCTCCTGGATAATATCCTGAAGTGTGTTCTCCAACTCGGTTTCATTCTCCCCATCAATTTCAGGTACACCAATCAAACATAGGTTTGGTCTTTTCACATACTCCAATATTTCTTGGAAGCTTTGTTTGTTCCTTTCCCTTCTTTTTTTTTCCTAATCTTGTCTTCACGTTTTATTTCATTAAGTTGTTCTTCAACCCCTGATATCCTTTATTCTGCTTGATCAATTTGACTATTGATACTTGCATGTGTTTCATGAAGTTCTCGTGCTGTGTTTTTCAGCTCCATCAGGTCACTTATGTTCTTCTCTAAACTGGTTATTCTTGTTAGCAGTTCTTGTAACCTTTTATCAAGGTTCTTAACTTATTTGCATTGGGTTAGAACATGCTCCTGTCGCTTGGAGGAGTTTGTTTTTACCCACTTTTTGAAGCCTCCTTCTGTCAATTTGTCAAACTCATTTTCCATCCAGTCTTGTTCCTTTGCTGGCGAGGAGTTGTGATCCTTTGAAGAACAAGAGGCATTCTGGTTTTTTGAATTTTCAGCATTTTTGCACTGGTTTTTCTTCATCTTCATGAATTTGTCTACCTTTGGCCTCCAATGTTGGTGACCTTCAGATGGGGATTTTGTGTGGATGTTCTTTTTGTTGATGTTGATGCTATGGCTTTCTGTTTGTTAGTTTTCCTAACAGTTATACCCCTCTTCTGCAGATCTGCTGGAATTTGCTGGAGATCCACTCCAGATCCCGTTTGCCTGGGTATCAACAGCGGAGCCTGCAGAACAGGAAAGATTGCTGCCTGCTCCTTCTTTGGGAGCTTTGTCTCAGAAGGGCACCCGCCAGATGTCAGCTGGAGTTCTCCTTTATGAGATGTCTGTCAACCCCTGCTTGGAGGTGTCTCCCAGTCAGGAGGCATGTGGGTCAGTGACCCACTTGAGGAGGCAGTCTGTCTCTTAGCAGAGCTCAAGCAACTGTGCTAGGAGATCAGTTGTTCTCTTCAGAGCTGGCAGGCAGGAACATTTAAGTCTGCTGAAGCTGTGTCCACAGCTGCCCCTTCCCCCAGGTGCTTTGTCTCAGGGAGATGGGAGTTTTATCTATAAGCCCCTGACTGGGGCTGCTGCCTTTCTTTCAGAGATACCCTGCCCAGAGAGGAGGAATCTAGAGAATTAGTCTGGTTACAGTGACTTTGCTGTGCTGTGGTGGGCTTTGCCCAGTCCAAACTTCCCAGTGGGTTTGTTTACACTGTGAGGGGAAAACTACCTACTCAAGTCTCAGTAATTGTGGATGCCCCTCCCCCTGCAAGCTTTAGCTTCCCAGGTCTACTTCAGACTGCTGTGCTGGCAGTGAGAATTTCAAGCCAGTGGATCTTAGCTTGTTGGACTCCATGGGGGTGAGATCTGCTGAGCAAGATCATTTGGCTCTCTGGCTTCAGCCTCCTTTCCAGAAGAGTGAATGGTTTGTCTCACTGGCATTCCAGACACCACTTGGGTGCAAAAAAGTACACCTGAAGCTAGCTTGGTGTCTGTCAAAATGGCCTTCCAGTTTTGTGCTTGAAACCCAGGGCCCTGTTGGTGTAGGCGCCTGAGGAAATCTCCTGGTCTGCGGGTTGCAAAAAACAATGGAAAAGTGTAGTATCTGGGCTCTATAGCACCATCCCTCATGGCACAATCCCTCATGGCTTCCCTTGGCTAGGGGAGGGAGTTCCACCTAATGGGTGAGGCAATTCCCCACCCTACTTCTGCTTGCCCTCCATGAGCTGCACCCACTGTCTAATCAGTCCCAATGAGATGATCCAAGTACCTCAGTTGGAAATGCAGAAATCTCACACCTTCTGCATTGGTCTCGCTGAGAGCTGTAGACTGGAGCTGTTCCTGTTCAGCCATCGTTCCCGGGCTCAACGTGCTCTTTTTATCTGTAATACTTTATCCAATTAATTATAGTGAACTCTTACCCAACCTTAACACCTCAGCTTTACAGGTACAGCCTGTAGAACTGGGCTGCTGTACATCTCTTCTGTTTCCGTAGGATTGTATACAGACACACCATCAGACTACTGCAATTGTTTATTTACTTTTCTGACCCAACATTTGAGTTTGAGTTTCAGCAGTCATGTACAGAACATGTAGCTAAGTGTGTGTTTAATCAGTGGAATATGTTTGTTTTATTTATGTGTGTATGAGTGTGTGTGTGTATGTGTGTGTGTGTGTGTATGTATATGCATCCATATCTCATTCCAGTAGACTCTTGACTTTGAAATTTTTACCTATTTCTGTATAGTATACACTACTTGATGACAAAAGCAACCTCTTGGGTAGCTTTGCATCTTCTAAGTACATAACACAGTTAAGTTCGCATATTAAAAAGTATGTTCAAATGTAGATGTAACATTTTCTATCACATTGAATGTCCTTATTTCTCCCATATTATATCCATATCTCATAAATAATTAAGCATACATAATTTTACTGTGAAAAATATCCTAATGTTAATCATTAGTGAATCTTTAACTGGTCTTTATACCTAGTCCTTATGAGAATGTTACAGTATTAGAAATTACACTTTGGCTATCACTCAGGAAACTATAGAGGGAACCTTGAGGAGATTCAATGCTTCCCTGGAGGCAGAAAGTACATAATGACTTTGTAATTCTGTGGGTTGATTCTCCAGAAGTGGGGACAAATTTCCAACGAATTTTCCACATTCCTATCCTATTTCTTATGCAACAAAGGACATATTCATTCGTTAAATTTACATCAAGTTCCCACTATGTATCAGGCAATATCGAGCAAGATCACTTACGGAGTACAGATCAGTATTACTGAGACAATCTTTGGTTACAAATATCATCATGTAACACAACAGCAGAAACATAAGCAGCTAAAAAAGACATTGTGTACTTGTTACATGAAAGGCACCATTTGTAGCACATAAAATTGTAGCTGCTTCCATTGAAAGAGGGGTAGGAATGTCCAGAGTCTCTACTATCTCCCCAACCCATGTGAAAAATCAGGTACCTTCTTTGACTTCTTTAGGCTTCTTACAATTAAAACAACCATGCTCCTTTAAGTTACCAAATTTTGAATGTATAGCTTTTTAAGCTATCAGAAATATTAGGGCCAATAAATGGGGACCACACTTAAATTATCTAATTATATGGGTTAAGTCAAGGGAACTTGAACAGTTATCTTGGAATAGCTTTCTCTTCCAACCTCTAAGAACATATTGTTCAAGATAAGGCAAGTTTTGTGAGTTCTTGATGTGATTTTATGTAACATAAGTAACTCTAGTCCGTGAGAATCAAAAGCAAAATTACATTTTAAGATAAAAGAGACACTCCTCAAGCTGAAACTTGATGACCCTAGAAGCGATATGTAGTAAGTGGACAGGGAGAGGTAATGTTTAAAATTATTTCACCAGTCACACTTTAACTTTGCTGATAATAAGAAATGTGATTGATATTTTAAAATATTTTTAAACCTGGAATTTTTCTACTTGAATTTATTTTTGTTGTTCAGCAGTCTCCACGTTCCCTGAAATTCCATTAAGAATTTTAAATATTTTGCAAGGAATTTTCAAGCATTAAAGCTTCCAGTGAGATAAGGTTGATAATAGGTACTTCAGGAAAATTGAGAAAGTAGCAATAAACATTTCTTCATAAGGTGGAATTACAGATTCAACAGTGGACTGGATCAAACACAATGAGCAGTAGCATTTGAGTACAGAGAAATGTCATTTTAAATATTCTTAAATAAAAATATCCACCAAACCACAATGCTTTACTTCAAAGTTGAGTATTTCGTTGGGCTACAGTTATTTCATTAGCTGAACAATTGCACTTTAAAGTAGATGAAAATGAGAAAGTCTACAGCCTGGTTACTTGCTGACTGAGAAATACCACTGATATATGAAGACAATTGAATTGACATACATATGTAATTTTATTTGAATAATGATGAGGCTTATAATTTCTAGGGAGTCCATTTTCTCTGGGTAAAAAAGTTGCTGTTCTGGGATTAAAGTGTCAGGAGTCTGGAGAGAGAGAAAAAAAGAATGTACTTTGAGTGACTTTACAGGACAGAGAGAATGAAAAA
Organism: Colobus angolensis palliatus; assembly: GCF_000951035.1. Classification (NCBI taxonomy): domain Eukaryota; kingdom Metazoa; phylum Chordata; class Mammalia; order Primates; family Cercopithecidae; genus Colobus; species Colobus angolensis. The sequence continues at coordinate 2,723,759 of NW_012114699.1, read as the reverse complement.
CTCTGCATCAGAGAATCAAACGAAGTTGCTATTTTTACTGTTTTATCAGACAGGATCCCTGTTGCAGTCTTGGGGAAATAATTATATGTACTATATTTAAGTACTTTGTTGAACAAGATAATCTCTGTAGTCAAAAGGGGAGATCCATTGTTCTAAGGTCAATATTTGACTGTTTTTAAGACAAGAGGCTAAAGGCTAAAATAATTTTGGACAATCCACCACCTGAAAATTGAAGAGCAAGAAACAACTAAACGGCAGTTCTTGTCTGTAATTTTTTTTTTAATTAACGCTGTTAATTTTAAACCAAATATGCAGAAAATATGGCCTTCCTAAAGGCATGATTTTAGCAACACCAGTTACACCACTTTTGTTAAGTATATCCTTCAATTTTCTTTTGTGATAATTGTTTTTGATGTTTGGGCTAACAAGTAATATTTTTTCTGATTCCAGAATTGAAATCTTCTTCATATAGGTGATTTATAAAATATTAAATACTAATAAAAAACAAGTTAATTATTCAACACTATATGTAACATGGTATTTCTTCTTAAGATATACTTTGTTGTTGCTTAGAAAGGTCTTCTCTATTCTAATATTGCACAACTAGCATGTTTTTAAGATATTTATTTAACAAACATATACCTTTCTAATCCACATCAAATTAATTTTGGTGATTGGTGAAAAGTGACTGTAACATTTGGAAAATAACTAACCAATTGTCCTAATTAATACTGCTTACTGGCTAATCTTTAATTTCCCTATTGATAATATAATGCTGCCTTTAAAAATTGCTAAATTTATCCTTATATTGGGGGCTATTTTTAACATTTTATTGTATTTTCTCATCTATTTTAAAAGCTTTTTCTGCTACATTGACATTAATATCACATTCACACACCTCTTTATTCCCCAAATTTGCTGTCATTATTTTCACAGCAATTATCAATAAATTAATTTGGGAAGTATTTGTATCCTTACAATATTAAAAGTTTTTTTTTCCCAATCTACATAATGGGTACAAGTTGTTTCTTTTTTCTTTTGTCTCCTCTGACTGTGTATTTCCAAATAGACTGTCTTCAAGCTCACTAATTATTTCTTCTGCTTGATTAATTCTGCTATTAAAAGACATGATTGCATTCTTTAGTATGGCAATTGCATTTTTTCAGCTTTGGAATTTCTGATCGATTGTTTTTATTTTAATCACCTTGTTAAATTTATATGACAGAATTCTGAATTACTTCACCGTATTATCTTGAATTTCTTGGAGTTTCCTCAACACACCTATTTTGAATTCTCTTTCTGACAAATCGCATATCCCTGTTTCTCCAGAGTTGGTCCCTTGTGCCTTATTTAGTTCATTTGGTGAGATCATGTTTTCCTGGATTGTCTTGATACTTGTAGATATTTGTCTGTTTCTGGGCATCGAGGAGTTCGGTATTTATTGTAGTCTTCATGGTCTGGGCTTGTTTGGTTTGTACCTGTGAAAGGAAAATAAATCTTGAAATCTTGGGGTCCCAAAAATCATTAAGCTAAAGGGAAAAGTAAAGCTGAGAACTGCTTAGGGCAAACCTGCCCCTCGTTCTATTCAAAGTCATCCCTCTGCTCACTGAGATAAATGCATATCTGATTGCCTCCTTTGGAATGGCTGATCAGAAACTCCAAAGAATGCAACTGTTTGTCTCTCACCTTCCTGTGACCTGGAAGCCCCCTCCCTCTTTGAGTTAACCTGCCTTTCCAGACAGAACCAATGTACATCTTATATATATTGATAGATGTCTCATGCCTCCCTAAAATGTATAAACCAAGCTGTGCCCTGAGCACCTTGAGCACATGTTGTCAGGACCTCCTGAGACTGTGTAATGGGCATGCGTCCTCAGCCTTGGCATAATAAACTTTCTAAATTAACTGAGACCTGTCTCAGATTTTCAGAATTCACATACCTATCCTTCTTGAAAAAGTTTTCCAGATACTTGAAGGGACTTGGGGCTGTGATATAAGCTGTATCTGTTTTTGGCACCACCCCAAGCCCAGTAATGCTGTGTTATTTGCAGACTTCTATAGGTGTGACTGGTGGAAGGTATTTGAGTTACTGGCGGCTAATTCATATGGGTCTACAGCAACCTCAATTCTTGCCTCCTCAGAAGAAAGCATTCTACTGAGGGGCATAAGGCAGAAAAGGAGACGAAGGCAAGTTTCAGAGCAAGAGTGGAAGTTTATTAAAAACCTTGAGAGCAGGAAAGAAATAAAAGTGCACTTGGAAGGGATCCAAGTGGGTGATTGAAAGAACAAGTGCCCCATTTTACTGTGATCCTAGGACTTTATAGGCTGTCATCTTGCACCCCTCTCCCATGATTCTTCCTTTAATGTGGGCTACCTGCATGTGCAGTGCCTTCCTTACTCTTAGGAATTGAGCATGCACAGTTTAGGAAATTATACACTTGCCCATCTGAGGATTTATTCCCTTTTCTGGTGGAGTGCTCCGCGAAGGTCGTGCTCTGTCATTTTGTCATTTAATGGTCATTCTTGAGCTCACTCACTCAATACCTGAAATTTTATTGGAACCCCTTTTTCCTTCACCCTGCTGCCGGCATTCAATTAACACTTTAACGTTAACAGCTGTGGATCAACAGGATATTGTCTCTCCCTGGCTCTAGCTGCGAAATTATCATTTTTTAGGGAGGCAATGTGATAACTGTTGAACCTGATCACCTGACATTCCTGGTGGGTGGGTTGGGGGAGCCCTCTTCTGCCTGGCTCATGCCTGACTACCTACCTGTAACAGAGGTACCACCTTGAGAGTCTCGGACAAGATCTGGGAAAATTCTCTGGATTACCAGGCAGGGACTCACTCTTTTTCTCTTCCCTTACTTTCTCCTAAACATACAGAGTCTCTCTCTCAATTTTGAGCTACCTAAAGCTGGAGGTGGGGTGACACAAGCATGACCTATGGTCTGCACCACTAGGACTGCACTGTGTCAAACCTGATGCCAGCACAGCACTGGTTCTCATTCAAGGCCTGCCATAACCTGTCCCTGGCTACTGCCTATGTTCGCTAAGGCCCCTGGGATTCCACAATAAGCAGATGGCAAAGCCGCCAGGCCTGTATCTTTCACTGCAGTCTGGTGAATTCCCTCAGGCCCTGGGTGGGTCCAGAAGTGCCATCCTGGAATAAGAGACTAATGTCAAAAACCCTACAATTCCGCCTGGTGTTCTATTGTACTGTGTTTGAGCTGGCACTTAAACCATGAGACCACATGACAGTGTCCTTCCTACTCTTCTTTCCTCTTTCCAAAGGCAGAGGAACCTTACCTCATGGCCGCCACCACCACAGGCCCATGAAGAGAGCACTGCCACACTACTACGGATGTTCTCTTAAGGCCCAAGGTCTCTTCAGTCAGCTTGTGGTGAATGCTGCCGGGCCTGAGACACACTCTTCAAGGCAGTGGGCTCCCCTCTGGCCCAGGGCAGTCAAAAAACGAAGTCCAAGAGTCACGTTCTGGAATTGGGGCCTCCAAGTGCCATCTTGGTGCAATACCCCACTGTAGCCATGCTGATACCTAAGGTTTAAGACAAACTCCCCTTGACTTTTCACTCTCCTTTTCTGAAGCCGAAGGATTTTTCCTCTGTAGCCAGCACAGCTGGGAATGTGCAGAGTCTCGCCTGAAGCCAGCAAGTTTCAGAATCTCACCCAAGGCCCTCAAAGGAGTTACCTGGGTATTGCTGCTGGTTATTTAGGGCCCAAGGGCTCTTTAGTTATCAGGTAATACATCTTCCCAGGACAGGATTTTTCTCTTCAAGGCAGTAAGTTCCCTTGTGGCCCAGAGTGTGTCTAAATAATGTCATCTGGGGGCTAGGGCCTGGAGCACGGGCCTCTTTGACCAGTGCCCTATCCTGCTGTGGCTAAGCTGGTATCCACAAAGCAAGACAAATCCCTCCCCACTCTTCTATCGCCTCTCCTCAAGCAGAAGAAAGGGCTCTCTTTTAGAGTCATGAGCTGTGCCTCCTGGGCTTAGGGGAGGGTCACACCAGTACTCCCTTAGCTGCCCTAGTTGGTGTCTCAGTAGACATATGTGCCCCCAGTCCACTGACTCTGACCGGGACTTGTCTGAGGGTTGCAGTCCTTGTGGCCTGCACTGCCTTTCAAGTTTATTTAGACTCAGGACACTTTAACCTGTGGTGCTGAGATGTGCAGGAATTCAAGTTCTGACCACTGGGGTTGGGGAATCCCCTCTGGCTAGGGTTGGTTGAAATGCTCCCTCTGAGCGTGGACATCAGCTGAGTTTGGTCTGGCTTTGCTTTCTGTTATAACGAAGGCAGCACTTAGTTCAATGCCTCACACTCTCCGTCCCCCAGAACACAGAAAGGCCCTCTTCACCATTCCACTGCTGCAGGGGATGGGGGATGGGTGGCTTTGGCCATTTAGGACTGGTTTTTCTACCTCTTCAGTGCCTCTTTCTGGAATACAAAAGTAAACCAGGTACTAGAGTGCTTACCTGATTTTTGGTGATTTTTGAGTAGATAGTTGTTAAATACGTGTCCTTGTGTGGGGGTGTGGGGATATGATTCATTAAGCCTTCTGTTCTGCCTTCCTCCTCTGCCTCCTCTCCAGGTCCCCAATTTAAGTGTCACTTCTTCAGGGACAGAACCCTACATTGATCACCAAATATAAAGTAACGTCTGCCCCCAACATCTACACACTCTTGATCACATTTCCCTGGGTTATTTCTTTTGTAGCACATACACATTTTTTGAAATGATTTTATTTCTATACTTACTTACCTGTATGTCTCCTTAGCCAGATTATAAAATCATGAAGGATGATATTTTATCTGTCTTTTTCACTGTTTTCTCCCCACCGTCAAGCAAAATTTCTGGTATATATTGGTGTTCAATAGTTGCTTGCTGAATAAATAATGAATGAGCTATTAAAGTCAGCTTAGAGAAAAGCCCCTCTGCTTTATGCTTGATGTATACTCTACCAGTCCTGGTGCTCCTATCCTTTACTGTTGTGTAGAGTTACTTGTGGTATCTAATGGAGTGGAACCCAGATTTCTTACGGCTTCCTGTGCCCCAACCCTCAGCTGCCATTATTGATAGTATGAAGCCACAATTGTGACCTGGCCCATTGTGACTTCCTTCAATCTTTTCCTGCTGCAAATTATTTCACAAACACCTCTGGGGTTATGTGATGTAATTGGCCCCTAGAATGCTTGTGGATACTCCATTTTGTGTTTATTTTATTTCAATTGGATTTTGGAAAAGGGGTTAAGACATTTGCTGTGTCATCTTTCCTGCAAGACCACCTATTGATTATAACAAAGTTTCTCTATATTTCTATTTATTATTTTTTTCTGCTTTGTATGATATATAAAATACTTGCAGGGCTTTTCATAGTTCCCTGTTATAAATGTCTTTCTCCTGATTCTTCTTATAGCTCTACTTATTTTAAAAAATATATACTGCAATGTCATTTTATTTAAATAACTATTAAAATAAGTTATTTTATTTAAATATGTTACTTTATTTAAATAATTGAGCTTTGTACATTCAAAGTTACTGTCAATTTGTATGAATAAAATTTAATTTTTTCTGATTTAATGCAATTATTTTCTTTGAAATTTAAAACGTTTACCAAAATTATATGTAGTATTCCCAGGTGTTATGTCTCCTTTCCAGTCTCATGTTTCTCTCTTTTTTCCTCTGTCTTTCTCTCTCTTACTCTCTTACATACATACACACACACACACACACACACACACACAGACATAGTTCACATTATATTTGACTATTACTTAGTGATTTCTTTTAAACTACAAGGTTAAATGTTTGTTCAGCTCAGACAATTTTCTCTCCACTGTTCTTTGGTTTTCCCTTTTATTACATTGTGTCTGACTCATCTAAAATTTCTCTTTTGTGTGTATTGGGATTCCTTAGATTTGTCCACTGTGATGGTTAATTTTGTGTATCATCTTGACTAGGCTAAGGATTGCTT
>NW_012114699.1:2700578-2717717 GCF_000951035.1 Colobus angolensis palliatus | reverse complement strand
TTTAAATAATTGAGCTTTGTACATTCAAAGTTACTGTCAATTTGTATGAATAAAATTTAATTTTTTCTGATTTAATGCAATTATTTTCTTTGAAATTTAAAACTTTTACCAAAATTATATGTAGTATTCCCAGGTGTTATGTCTCCTTTCCAGTCTCATGTTTCTCTCTTTTTTCCTCTGTCTTTCTCTCTCTTACTCTCTTACATACATACACACACACACACACACACACACACACAGACATAGTTCACATTATATTTGACTATTACTTAGTGATTTCTTTTAAACTACAAGGTTAAATGTTTGTTCAGCTCAGACAATTTTCTCTCCACTGTTCTTTGGTTTTCCCTTTTATTACATTGTGTCTGACTCATCTAAAATTTATCTTTTGTGTGTATTGGGATTCCTTAGATTTGTCCACTGTGATGGTTAATTTTGTGTATCATCTTGACTAGGCTAAGGATTGCTTAGAAGATCATAAAGCATTATTTCCATGTACGTTTGTGAAGCTGTTTTCAGAAGAGATTCGCATTTTAATTAGTACACTGAGTAAAGAAGGTTACTTCACTTAACCCATTGACGGCCCAGATAGGAAAAAAAGGCAGAGAAAAAACAAACTCTCTTCTAGAGCTGGGACATTGATCTTCTTTTGAACTGAGACATTAGAAATCCTGGTTCTCAGGCCTTCAGACTCCAGGACTTTCAGAAGTAACTCCACTGGTTCTCAGACCTTTAGCCTTGGGCTGGGAGTTACATTATTACCTCAGTCAATTCCCCCAAGGTTCTGAGGCCCTCAGACTTTAACTGACTTATACCACTGGTTCTTCTGCTTATAGGTGACAGACCATGGAGCTCATTTTCCTTTACAGTTGCATGAGGCAATTCTTATAATAAATCTTCTTTTATAAATCTCTATATATCCTGTTAGTTCAATTTCTCTGGAGAACCCTGATACATCCACTAAGTTTTTCATACCTTCTTCTACTGTTGTTTTGTTTGTTTGTTTTTACCACCTTACTACTTCCTGGGTCCTGGATGAATTTTTTGAATCTATATACTACTTTTTGAATTCAAATATTACCTTATATGTAGTATTCCCTTTGAAGCTTTAAATTTAACAATACTACTTGAAAAAAAATTCTTTATGTGTGTGTAGGTGTGTAGCTCCAATTCATCTCTTTAAAATTGCTTATTCTACTATAATTTTATTTATTTATTTGTTGGCCAATTATATTCTTAAATCTCATTGAGGAAAAAAATAAGAAAACATTTCTAGTATTATTCTGTTACTTAGAATTATTATATTTCCCAATGAGGTATCTCTTCTGATTCTTTTTTTTTTTTTTAACAGAGTCTTGCTCTGTTGCCCAGGCTGGAGTGCAGTGGCATGATCTCAACTCACTGCAACCTCTACCTCCTGGGTTCAAGTGATTCTCCTGCCTCTGCCTCCCGATTAGCTGGGATTACAGGTGCCCACCACCACGCCCAGCTAACGTTTATATTTTTGGTAGAGATGGAGTTTCACCATCTTGGCCAGGCTGGTCTCGAACTCTTGACCTCATGATCCACCCGCCTTGGCCTCCCAAAGTGCTGGGATTACAGGCATGAGCCACCGTGCCTGGCCTCTTCTGATTCTTAATGATACTTTCTTTTGAATTGCAGTGTATTTTCACATATTTGGTTATTTTCATTTTTCTTTTTAGAAATTCTGGCATCAGAATGTTTATGATTGCTTATTATTTTTCCATAGTTAAGTAGGAATTGAGATAGCTTCTATAAGAAACTGATATAACTCTTTGCATTCAAGAACAAATTCAATGCAAACAAACCCAAGAGCAAGTGCACAATAAACTACTTTCTTGTACCAAGAACAATTCTTGGCAGTCCTGTTTCTTTCTTAGTTATGCTGCCTGTAGAACTGGCTTTTGACTTCTAGTGAACTCTCACTGTAAGTTATCATACTTCCCCTCAAGTCTAATTGTAGGTCTAGATGCTGGGAATGCACAGATACTAGGTGGCACTAGGGTGTTATGTGCCCTTCAATGTTCTTTGACTCATTTTTAAGCAATTCAGCCTTCTTCTCTAAATTTTAAGAAGTACTGCTGGATGAAACAGTAGTTCCATTTTTAATTCTTTAACAAATCTTCATACTGCTCTCCAGAGAAACTACACCATTTTGCCTTCCCATCAACAGTGCACAAAGATTCAAATTTCTTTACATTCTTACCATCCCTTGTGGGTTTTTTGTTTGTTTTGTTTTGTTTCTTGATAGTAGCAGGCCTGACAGGTGTGAGCAGGTATTTCTCTGTCGTTTTCACTTGCATTTCTCTGATGATTAGTGATGTTGAGCAGCTTTTCATATACCCACTGGCAATCTGTATTTCTTCTTTGGAAAAATGTTGATTCAGGCCCTTTGCAAACTTTTTGGTTATATTATTAGGTTTTGGCCATTTAGTTGTAGACACTCATTATATATTTTGGAGATTAACCCTTGATCATATGTGTGGTTTACAGATATTTTCTCCTATTACACGGATTGCCTTTTAACTCTATATCTTTATCCAAAATAATGTAAATCAGAGTCTTGAAGAGATCTTAATACTCCTAAGTACATTGCAGCACTGTGCACAATAGCCAGAAAGTGGAAACAACCTAAATGTCCATTGCCAGATGAATGGATAAAGAAAATGTGTTACATACGTACAATATGTACTATTCAGTTTTTCAAAAACAGAAAGTCTGCAATATGTGACAATAAATTATCTTGATAACATGGCCAATTTAGGAATTATCAGACACTATACTCTTTTTAAAATTCAATCAAAACAACCAAAATACAGTCTCTCCTCTGATGTTTCCCACAAAATATAAGTGTTTCTGTTGTTATTTAACAATAGGAGGAATTACACAAAGGAATTTTCTCTGCTGTTACAGTCCCTTATACTGTAATAGTCCCTTAATAGTTTTATTAACATTGGGGATAACATTGGGGACACTACCCCTAATACTTTTCTCAAGGGACTATTAATACAAATTCTGTAATATTACAAGCAATTGTACAAGCAAAAACACATTTAGTAGAAATCTAGTGAGCCTGTTCTTGCCATGGAGTAGCAAAGGAGCCCTGAACAGTTTAAGTCACAGAAAGCAAAAGTAGAGTCATGCAAATGAAGTCTGGGAAAATGGGAATTAAGAAAGAAGTGGGAAGAGACCATGATGACTCACAGTTTTACCTAAGATTGGATGAAACATTTTTTCTTTCTTTTTGGTATGCATCTTTATGATATAGTATTTCCTATACTTTAAGATTTGGATATTTTCTTAAAGGTTTTTACAGTTAGTATTTGTGCGTGTACACAAAGCTGTATGTATGCCTGTATGACAGGAAATCAATACAGACCAAAGGTAGTTATTTATCGCCCAAATAAGTGTATATTAGTTTTCTATTGCTTTCTATGTGGCTGCCCTCCAGCAATGGTGAATTAAGTGCTTCTTCAGACTTTCTGAATTCAAATTCTGCCCCATCTTTCTGAATGAATCTTATGTCCTCTTCTTTTGCTTTAAGGGCCCACCAAAATATTCCAGGATCCATGATACTCTCCCTATCTTAAAGTCAGCTGATTAGCAACCTTGATTATATCAAGTCACTTTTTCAATAGTAGTACTATCTATGATTGAATAACCATATCACAGAAATCGTGGGAGAAGGGCATTTTTAGAATTTTGCCTACCTCAAAACGTGCATAAGTAAACAATCATAAGAGAGAGACCTATGTTTCATGGCTTTGATAGCTCTTTGTTTTTTGCTATCTGGTTTTATATATTTATAAATATTGTAGAATCTCAAGGTTGACTTATTAACCTTGACCCAACCTATATTAGTCTGTTTTCACACTGCTTTAAATAAATGCCCAAGACTGGGTAATTATAAACAAAAGAGGTTCAATTGACTCACAGTTCCACATGGCTGGAGAGGCCTCAGGAAACTTACAATCATAGCAGAAGGGGAAGAGGCACATCTTACATGTGGACAGGTGAGAGAGAGCAAGTGTGTGAAAAAGGATCTGTCAGAGACTTATAAAAGCATCAGATCTCATGAGAACTCACTACCAGGAGAACAACATTGGAGACACTGCTCCCGTGATCTAATCACATCCAATCAGGTTTCTCCATCAACACATGGGAATGATGGGAATTACAATTCAAGAGAAGATTTGGGTGGGGACACAAAGCTTAACCATTTGCAAAATGATGTATTTTTTTTTTCAAAAGTATGAAACACTGATGAAAATAAATAAATTACTGGAATTATTAACCTTTGAGTTTTACATGAATTCTTATGATATCAAGTGCATAAAAGCCTTATTAAAATATCACTGTAAGTTGATCAAGATGAAGCCCTTTAGAATTCTTAGAGATGCTCATTTTATAGAGAAATGGGAAAATGAATATGTGAGCACTGGCAGCTGAAAAGATACAGATTTCTTGGTAATGACACAGGCAACTATTTTTCAATATAATTTTTTTAGAGTAACTTGTCCCATTGTACACAGAATCCATAGTTAATTACTGTGAAGAACTAGAGTTTACTGTTTTCTTGCTACCCAGAGGAATATGATCTTAAACAACAAGATGTGATCTAAGCAAACTTTACACTAGACATTTAAAGTAATTTAAGGTATAAAGAAAGGCACACTAAATTAATAGTCCAGAAAAGGAACAGAAAGACCAGTTAGTTTTATTTTAATTATAAATCTTTATAAATACATGTCATTGAAGCATATCATTTCTTAAATGTTTATGATTAAAAATAGGTGGCTGACTTCATTAGACAGTATAATATAATTGATAGAGCTTAAGCTCTGGAGACAGAACTGGGTCCAAATCTTGACTTTATCACTTAGTAAATGTATGATTATGCACAATTTATCTAAATTTTCTGTTTTACTTTCTGCATTTATAAAATAAGAATATTGTTACTTACTTTGAAGACTAAACAACATGTTAAATTTATCCCTCAGTGTCTGGAACATAGTAAGTGCTGGAGTGGTAACTTTATTATTTTATGTCCAATCCTATGCAATCTATACTTTGGTTGTACTGGTAACTAGTGATACGAGGCAAACATTGACACCGGTATTATGATAATTTCCACTATTAACAAGCCATTCTCCTCCTCCTACTCCTCGTACTTGTCTTGCTCACTCTCCTCCTTTTCCCTCCCTCTCTCTCTCTTTTTTCCTCTCTCTCCCTTCTTGAGCTTTCTTTCACTTCCTTGTTGTTTTAATTTTTTTTCTGAAATGATTGGAGAAGCAAGAGTCAAAGACACAAATCGGTATTGAGTCTAGTTATACAAGCAGAAGAAGAGAAAAGTGTTTCAAGGAGGAATTCATTATTAGTGTCAAATACAATAGAGAGATCATAGAGAATAAGAACAGAGAAAATAAGTCTGTAGATCTAACAGGCAGAGAGTTCACTGATGACTTTCATGAAAATAGTCACACTCCAATAGCAGTTATTAGTCTGATGAATGACTAATTTTCTTATTCAAAGGAGATATAAAGAACAAAGAATGGACCCTTATGGAGAGACAAAGACTCATGAAATAATGTTTAAAACAAAAATTATTTTCCATTCAGCCACATATTTCTCCAAAGACATAACAAGGAAGAAAGAAGAGTTATTTTTAAGGAGGCAAATTAAGAGTTAAGAGTTTCATACATTTTCAGGCAAGTACTTAAGAAAGGCTAGCAGAGTAGCAACACTTAAATGAGAGGGTCCCAAAGCTACAACATCTTCAGCTATTCTGGGTAAAATTTCTGTGCTATTGCCTAGAGCAGTCTCAAAGAGATTCCTCAGCTGACTTACCCCAAATGCTGCCTCCATCCCCAAACACTTATACATTGTTATTGGGCAACGTAGGTATAATCACTTATCAGAGATTACCAGCCAATGATGAACTAGGCAGCTTGATGATATGTGGCTGGGTAAAACTGGGTGTTTAAAGTCCAGTTGCCCAAACACATCTAAGTAACCATCCAAGGACTGGAGTGTTACAGGCAAACAGCTCATTAATTTATTTAAAACTCGTATTTGAAAGCTAATCATCCATTTCTATTTCAAATATACCATTGTTGACTACATTAACACTGCTGTCACACAACCAAGATACATCATTCTGTCCTAGATTTGAAGATCATAGTTTCAATCCCTTGACCAAAGAATTGTATTACAAAATGACTTTTTTAATGAATAGAACTAGATGGCACCTGGATGGAGAAAGTTGCAGGAATATTCTAAAGGAACTATTGATTGAGCAAAGGAATCAGCTCTGGTGACCATACAGTTTATATTACGTTCCTGAGTGTCATCGTTATTATTTGACTGTATAGCCATACGTCCAGAAAAACCTGTGTAATCAGACGTGACCTAGCCTCTACTTATAAAAAACAATTCTAGAGCATCATTGGCAGAGTGTTATAGTAAATACTGCTTTAAATTTCCTATTAAGTGAATATTATTTATGAAACAAATTCCATTAATCCAGATACTATTGAAATAATTTTTAAATTATCTCTAGCTCTCTATCCATGCATTAATTAAAAATGTCCTAGTTTTGACTGAATTTCTAATATTTTCAACACTATATAAGATATTAAAGTCTGATGTAAGTGAATGTCATTATGCTTTCTTGTGATTTTTAGTTTTAATTACTGTGGGTACATAGTTGGTATATATATATATAAATATTGAGTGTGCATGAGATGTTTTGATACAGCCACAAAATGTTTAATAATCACATAATGGAGAATGAGGTATCCAAACTTTCAAGTATTTATCTTTTGTGTTAAAAAATCCAATTATACTCTTTAGTTATTCCAAAATGTACAACAAAATTGTTATTGACTGTAGTCACCTTGTTGTGCTATGAAATATTAGGGCTTATTCATTCTTTCTCCGTATATTTTTCTGTACACATTTACTATCCTCACCTTCCCCCAAATCCACCACTGCCCTTCCCAGCCCCTGGTAACCATGCATCTACTCTCCATGTTCACGAGTTTAATTGTTTTGATTTTTAAATCCCACAAATAAGTGAGAGAATATTTGATGTTTGTCTTTCTGTGCCTGCCTTGTTTCACTTAGCTTATTAATTTAACTTCTGTCCATGATGTTTCAAATAACAGGATGTCATTCTTTTTATGGCTGAGTAGTACTCTGTTGTGTATGTATACCACATTTAAAAATAATCCACTCATCTGTTGATGAACACTTGGTTGATCCCAAATCTTACTATTGTAAACAGAGCTGCAACAAACATGGGTATGCAGATATCTCTTTTATATACTGATTTCCTTTTTGGGGGGTATATACCCAACAGTGGTATTGCTGGATCTTATAATATGTCTATTTCTAGTTTTATGAGGAACATCCAAACTGTTCTCCATAGTGGTTATATTAATTTATCTGCCCACCAACTGTGTACAAGGATTCCTTTTTCTTCACATCCATGCCAACATTTGTTATTGCCTATTTTTGAATATAACCATTTTAACTGGGGTGAGATGATATTTTATTGTTGCTTTAAATTGCATTTCTCTGATGATTGGTGATGTTGAGCAACTTTTCAGGTGCCTTTCTGCTATTTGTGTGTCTTCTTCTAAGAAATGTATATTCAAATCTATTGTGTATTTTAATAGGATTATTAGATTGTTTCCCTATAGAGGTGTTTCAGCTTCTTATGTGTTCCGGTTATTCATCCTTTGTCAGAATATTAGTCTCCATATATTTTCTCCCATCCTGTGGGTTCTCAGTTCACTTTGTTGATTGTTTTCTTTGCTGTGGAGAAGCTTTTAACTTGATGTGATGCCCTTTGTTCATTTTTACTTTGGTTGCCTGTGCTTGTGGGCTATTGCTTAAGGATTTTTTGCCCAGACCAAACTCTTGGAGATTTCCTCCAATGTTTTCTTGTAGTTGTTTTATAGATAGAGGTATTTAATCTATTTTATATTTTTAAATGTGGAGAGGGATATGGGGGGTCTAGAGTCATTCTTCTGCATGTGGATATCCAGTTTTCCCAGCACCATTTCTTGAAGAGATTCTTTTCCCCAGTTTATGTACTTGGCAAAATGGTCAACAATGAGTTTACTGTAGATGAGTGGATTTGGTTTTGGTTTATCTATTCTGTTCCTTTGGTCTATATGTCTGTTTTTTTGCCAGTGCCATGCTGTTTTGAGTACTATGTCTCTGTATGATAACTTGAAGTAAGGTATGTGATTCCTTCAATTTTGTTATTTTTGGTTATTATAGATTTGGCCATTCTGGGTCTTTTTTGGTTCCATATAAATTTTAGGACTTTTTTTTTCTATTTCTGTGAAACATTCCATTGGTATTTTGATAGGGATTGAATTTAATCTGTATATTGCTTTGGTAGTGTGGACATTTTAACAATATTGCTTCTTGCAACTCATTAATATGGAATATGTTTCCATTTTTGATGTCATCTACAATTTCATTTACCAGTGTTTTATAGTATTTATTATATAAATCTTTCACTTATTTGATTAATTCCTAGGTATTTAATTTTATTTGTGGCTATTATAAATGGGATTCCACATTTATTTCTTTTCCAAATTATTCACTGTTGGCATGTAGAAATGCTACTAATTTTTGTAAGTTGATTTTGTATCCTAAAACTTTGCTAAGTTTGTTTATCACGAGCAATCTGTTTTTGTTGTGGATTCTTTAGGGTTTTATTTCAAAATATAAGATCCTATCATCTGCAAACAAAGGTAATTTGAATTCTTCCTTTCCAATTTGGATGCCATTTATTTCTTTCTGTTGTCTGATTGCTTTAGCTAGGACTTCCAGTACTATGTTGAATAACAATGGTGAAAGTGGTCCTTTTTGTCGTGTGTCAGATCTTAGAGGAAAGGCTTTCAATTTTCCCCACTCAGTAAGAGATAATCTGCCAGTCTGTCATACATTGCTTTTGTTATGTTTAGGTATGCTTCTTCTATCTGCAGATTTTGAGGGTTTTCCCATGAAAGGATGTTGAATTTTATAAAATACTTTTCCAGCATTAGTTGAAATGATCATTTGGTTGTTATCCTTCATTCAGTTGATATGATGTATGACATTGATTGGTTTGCATATGTTAAGCCATTTCTGCATCCTAGGGATAAATTCGACTTGATCATGATAAATGACCTTTTGTATGCTTTGTTGAATTCAGTTTGCTAGTATTTTGTAGAGGATTTTTGCATCAACATTCCTCAGAAATATTGGCCTATATGTTTTTGATGTGTCTTTCTCTGATTTTGGTATTAGGGTAATGCTGTTCTTGTAGAATGAGTTTGGAAGTATTCACTCCTCTATTTTTCAGAATAGCTTGAGTAGGATTGGCATTAGTTCTTTATTAAATGTTTTATGAAATTCAGCATTTAAAATGCTGTGTCATAAGCTTTTGTTTACTGGAAGACTTTTACCATTGCTTCAGTCTCATTATTTGTTATGAGTTTTCTCAGGGTTTGGATCTGTTCTTTGTTCAAACCTCATAGATTGTCTATGGCTAAGAATTTTTCCATTTCTTCTAGATTTTTCAATCGATTGCCATATAATTACTTATGGTAGGCAGTAATGATACTTTGAATTATTGCAGTATCTGTAGCAATGTCTCCTTTTCATTTCTTCTTTTATTTATTTAGATCTTCTCTATTTTTCTCTTAGTCTGGCTAAAGATTTGCCCATTTTATTTAACTTTTCATAAAATTAACTTTTTGTTTCATTGATCTTTTATATTGTTTTCTTCATTTCAATTGCATTTATTTGTACTCATTTATTTCTTCATTTCAATTGCATTTATTTGTACTCTGATTTCTATTATTTCATTTTTATTACTATTATTTATTACATTTTTATTACATTTTTGAGTTTAGTTTGCTCTTTCTTTTCTATTTCTTTAAGATGCATCAGTAGATTGTTTATTTGAAGTTTATTTTATTTTTTGATGTAGACACTTATAGCTATCAACTTCCCTCTCAGTATTGCCTTTTCTGTATTCCATAGGTTTTGGTATGTTGTACTTCCATTATCATTTGTTTCAAAACATTTTTCAATTTCTTTCATTTTCAATTTCCTTTAAATATCATCATTGTGAATACTGCCATTCACAAGCACATTGTTTGATTTCCATGTATTTGTACAGTTTCCAAAATTCCTCTTGTTATTGATATCTAGTTTTATTCCATTGTAGTCAGACAAGGTGCTTGATATTTCAAATTTTTTTAATGTTTTGTGACTTGTTTTTTGATCTGAGATATGATCTATCCTTGAGAAAGATCCATGTGCTCAGGAAGAGAATGTGCATTTTGTAGTCATTGGATGAAGTGTCTCTAAATATCTATTAGTTACATTTGGTCTATAGTGCAGATTAAGTTTGATGTTTCTTTGTCGATATTCTGCCTGGAAGATCTGTCCAACGCTGAAAGTGTGGTGTTAAAGTCTCCTCCTCTTATTGTATTGGTATCTATCTCTTTAGCTCTAATAATATTTACAGTATATATTTGGGCACTCCAGTGTTCGCTGAGTATATGCCTAAAATTGTTAAATCCTCTTGCTGAATTGAGCTCCTTTATCATTATATAGTGACCAAACGTATCTTTCCTTATAGGTTTAATTCTTGAAATCTATTTTGTTTGATATACGTGTAGCTACTTCTACTCTTTTTTGTTTTCAATTGACATGGAATATCTTTTTTCATCTCAATTTTTTCAGTCTATGTGTGTCTTCACAAATGAAGTGTGTTTCTTGAAGGCAACATATCATTGGATCTATTTTTGTTTATTCTGCCACATTACATCTCTTTATTAGAGAGTTTAGTCCATTTACGTTCAATGTTATTATTCACAAATAATGACTTATTCATGCCATTTTTTTATTTGTTGTTGTTGTTTTGTGGTCTTCTAATCCTCCCTTCTTTTCTTTCTGTCTTCCTTTTAGTGAAGGTGATTTTCTCTGGTGATATGATTTAGTTTCTTGCTTTTTATTTTTTGTATATCTGTTGTATGTTTCCTGGTTTGAGTTACCAGGAGGCTTGCAAATATTATCTTGTAACCAATTATTTCAAGCTGATAACAACATAACAGTCTTTGCATAAACAAATGAGCAAAAAATTCAGCAAAAATAATTAACAATTTTATGTGTTCATATTTTCCTCCTGCTTTTAAACTTTTTGTTGGTTTTATTTATATCATATTGGATGGTTTACATGTTGGAAAGTTGTTTTAGCTATTATTTTTTATTGATTCATGATTTAGTCTTTCTACTTAAGAAGAAATTAGTTGACACACAGTTTCATAATATTCTCTGCTTTCCTGTGTGCTTTCTGTTACTAGTGAGTTTTATACCTTCAGATTATTTCTTAGAGATAATTGACATTCTTTTTTCTTCTTATTCAAGTACTCCCTTTAGCATTTCTTACAGGACAAATCTGGTGTTGATGAAATTATTTGGCTTTTGTTTGTCTGGGAATGTCTTTCTTTCTGCTTCATGTTTGAAGGATATTTTCACCAGATATACTACTCTAAGTTAAAAACTTTTCTCTGTCAGCCCATTAAATATATCATGTCAATCTCTTCTGGACTTTAAGGGTTCCACTGGAAAGTCTTCTGCCAGGTGTATTGGAACTGCAGTTTATGTTACTTGTTTCCTTTCTCTTGCTGCCACTAGAATCCTTTCCTTACTTTTTTCCTTTCTCGTACTGCTGTTAGGATAAGGAATCCTTTCCTTATCCTTGACCTATGGGAGTTTGATCACTACTAAATATCTTTAGGTATTCTTCTTTGGGTTAAATCTGTTTAGTGTTCTATATCCTTCTTGTATTTGGATATTAATGTCTTTATTTAGGCTTAAGATATTCTCTTTTATTATCCCTTTGAATAAACTTTCTACTCCTATCTTTTTTTCTACCTCCTCTTTAAGGTCAATAACTCTTAGCTTTTCCCTTCTGAGGGTATTTTTTAGATGTTATAGGTATGCATCATTGTTGTTCTTTTCTTTTCTTTTGTCTCCTCTGACTGTATATTTTCAAATAGCCTATCTTCAAGCTCACTAATTCTTTCTTTGGCTTGATCAATTCTGCTATTAAAAGAGTCTTCATTATGGCAATTGCATTTTTCAACACCAGAAAAATTCTATTTGATTTTTTTTTTTTGCTTATTTCAGTCTCTCTATTAAATTTGTCTGACAGAATTTTGAATTCCTTCACCATATTATCTTGAATTTCTTTGAGTCTCTTCAATGCAGTCATATTCAATTCTCTGTCTGAAAGGTCTCATATCTCTGTTTCTCCAGAATTTGTCTCTGGTGCCTTATTTAGTTCATTTGGTAAGTTCATGTTTTCCTGGATGGTGTTTATACTTTTAGATGTTCATCTGTGTCTGGAAATTACGAGTTAGGTATTTATTATTTTTTCTCAGTCTGTGCTTGTTTTTACTTATACTTTTTGAGGAGGTTTTCCAGATATTCAAAAGTACTTCAGTGTTATGGTGCAAGCTGTATTGGCTTCAAGGGCACCCCACGTTTAGTAATGCTGTTGTTTCTGCAGACTTGCAGTGGTACTGCATTGATGGTCTTAGGTAAGATCCAGGAGAGTTCTTTGCATTACTTAGCATAGTCTATTTCTTCTCTTCCTTTACTTTTTTTTTCCAAATGGAGCCTGTCTTGCTCTGTTCTCAGCCACCTGGAGCTAGGCATAGGGTAATACAATTATCCCTGTGGACACTACCACTAAGACTCTGCTGGGTCAAACTTAAAGCAAGTGCAGCACTGGGTCATAGCCAAGGCCTGTTATAACCACTCCCTGGCTGCTTCCCATGTTTGCTCGAGGCCCTAGGGCTCTACAATCAGCAGGTGACAGAGCCAGCCAGGCCTGTGTTCTTCTCTTTAGGGCAGCAAGGTCCCCCAGGCACCTAGTGGGTCCAGAATTGTTATCCGGGAGTCAGGGACTAGAGTCAAAAACCTTAGAAATTTGCCTGGTCTTCTACTGTGTTGCAGCTGAGCTGACACTCAAACCACAAGGTGCAGTGTTTTCCACTCTTTCCTCCCCTTTCCAAAAGCAGAGGAGCCTCACCTTGAGGACACTGCTACCACAGGCCCAAGGAGAGTACTGCCAGACTACTACCAATGTTCTCTTAAGGCCCAAGGGCTCTTAAGTCAGCCTGTTGCAAATTTTGCCTGGCCTGGGACTCACCCTTCAAGGCAGTGGGCTTCCCTCTGGCCCAGGGCATGTCCAAAATGCCTTTCAAGAGCAAGTTTCTGGAATAAAGGACCCTAAGAACCTGCTTAGTGTTCTACCTCCCTGTAGCTGTGCTGGTACATAAGGTGCAAGATGAAGTCCCTGTTACTTTTCCCTCTGCTTTTCTCAAAAAGAGTAAGCCTTACCGGGTAGTCACCACAGCTGGAAATGTCCTAAGTCTCACTTGAAATCAAGATTCATAATCTCACCCAAGGCCCTTGATCTAGTACATAGGTGTTGCTGCTAGTTATTCAGGTCCCAAGGGCTCTTCTGTTGGCAGGTAATGAATCCTGCAAGGTTGAGTTCTTCTCTTCAAGGCAGCAGGTTCACTGATGGCCCAGGGTATATCTAGAAATCTCATCCAGGAGCTAGGGCCTGGAAAGGGGGCCTCATAACTCTGACAGTTGCCTTATCCTGCTGTGGCTGAACTGATATCCAAAATACCTGACAATATTTTCCACACTGTTTCCTCTCATATCCTCAAGTGGAGGGAAGATTTATCTTTCTTAGCCATGAGCTGGGCAGCATGGGTTTAGGGGAAGGGTGATGCTAGCACTTCCTTAGTCACCCCGGCTGGTGTCTTAGTAGGTCATATGTTTCCCAGTATGCTGTTTCTGGGCCCAGTTCAGCACTAAGACTCAGTTAAGAGTTGCAGTACTTATAGCCTAGACTGCCTTTCAATTTTATTTAAGGTCCCAGAGCACTGTAGACTGTGGTGGCGAGGCTTACAGGAATTCAGTTTTGGACCACTGAGTTCAGCAATTCCCCTCTGATTAGGGCTGGTTTCAATGCTCCTCCCTCTGTTGGTGGGCGTCAGCTGAGTTTGGTCTGGTTTTGCTTTCTGTTATAACAAGGACAGCACTAAGTTGAATGTCTAACAATTGCTGGCTCTCCCTCAGCCTAGAGCACAAAAATGCTCTCTGCACCAAGCCACCACTGCCAGGGGATGGACGAGGGGTAGCAGTGGCAATTCAAGACTGTTTTTCCTACCTCTTCAGTGCCTTTTTCAGTAACATGTATTTAAAACAAGGTACTGAGTGTTCGTCTGATTTTTGCTTCTTATGAAGTTGTTTTGTGTGTGTGTGTGTGTGTGTGTGTGTGTGTAGAGAGTTATTAAATTGGTGTGTTGGGGGAGGGATGATCGGTGGAGCCTTCTATTCCAGCATCTTGCTCTGCCCCCACCATCAATGTCACTGAGATTTTAGAAAGCCTTAACTAGCTAAACTCCATATGGTTTTCAAATATATGCAAACAGGGTGGCATGCACATGATTATTACTGGGGGAGAAGTGTTTAATTTTCAGCTTATGGAAAGGGAAGTTTGGTAAGGGAGATTATTTCTTGATGATGAGGTGTGTGTAAATGCTGGAGTTTAGCTGTCAAACATTCTCAAAGCAGTCAAAAAACAGCAAAATTTTCCATTAATCTGTTCTTTAAATTTGGTTCTCTCTTAAATCAGATTAGTAAATTGTAAGAAATTAGGCTTTTTTCTACTCTGTAAAGTTACCATTCAGTTTTTGTTCTTATTGAAATAAGAAACAAAACAGCTAAAGAATAAATTATCATAGAAGCCATATATATAAGTAGTCAAGATACTGTGTGTTAGAAAAATAATTCAGAATTAAAAGATCCTTCATTTTAGGCCTTCTTTCTATACAGTTTTCACCTTTGAATATGTTATTGATGCATAATGAGTCTCAGTTTCCTCAATTCTAAGTGAAAATTATTCTTACCCTGCTTAATTCATAAGCTATTTTTTAAATGTTAAATTCCCTAAGAATTTGGAAGCTGTCTTGTAAATGATAAAATCTTAAATATTGTATTCCTTCCTTATCAGCAGAGGATGCATTCCAAGACATCTAGTACATCCCTGAAACTGCTGATAGTAATAAACCCTATATCTACTACGTATTTTTTCTTATTTATACATACCTATTATAGAGCTTAACTTATAAATTAGGCATAATAAGGGATTAGCAACAATAATAATAACATAGAACAAGTATAACAATATACTATAGTAAAATTTATGTGGATATACTATCCCTCTTTCAAATTGTGTTTTCTGTTTATAACTTCTACTGAAAAATTTAATGCCTTTTCCTTCTTAGCTAAGCATTTACCATGCACTGCAGCCGTAACTTTAGCATTTTGAGGTGCAACAAAAAAACTAGCTCACGTTTCTTTTTTCTTCTTCACAATTTTATTGATTTTCTTTCCTCATTAAATTGACATTTCACTTTTTCGCTTAAAGGAAGCACTTTGCAGCTTCTCTTGGTCATATCCAAATCACTGGCATTTCTCCTCTTGTGCTTTAGGGACATTATTAAGTAAAATAAGGGTGACTTCAACACAATCGCTAAGATGCCATGACAGTCGATCTGATAAGTGAAAAGAGTACTAAGTGAATAACAGGCAGAAAGCATATACAGTATGAATATGCTAGATAAAGGGATGATTTATGCCCTGGGCAAGGCAGAGCTAGAGAGCACAAGATTTCATCTCAATATTCAGAGTGAATATGCAACTGAAAATTTATGAATTGTTTATTTCTGGAATTTCCCATTTTATATTTTTGGACCATGGTTGACTGAATATCACTGAAGGCATGGAAAGTGAAACCAGAGATAAGTGGAAACTATAGTAACATGAGTTCTTTTTATGTAAATCAGTGTGTGTCTTAATCCCATTTTAATGAAATACAATTGTATAACTGTATGGAATATAAATTACACTTTCAGTTAGACCCAGAAAAAGTCAAAGAAAGCAAAATAAGACAAAGTCTATGATTTTTAATTTATCTAAACTAGAATTATTATAAATATATTAAAATAGAATATACATTCATGTACTAGTCAAGTGTTTTAAAAGAATATGTTCACCTTAATCACTCTAATGTTTTGATTGTAATAATATTTGGAGTATGTTTCATTAACCTATAATACAGATAAACATATAGAGGAGTTTTGAATCAGCTAATTAAGTATCTACCTAGATAACAGTTTATCTCCCTAGCTTCTTAGTTTAGTCTTGTATTTTGTTATATTGTATATTAAGTTATAGCTGGATCTTGCATCAAAGAAAGAAGAAAAAATTCCAAGGAAAGACTCTCTCAGACTCTAATTAAAGTTACTATGGATCAGCCAACTTAGTGTTCCACTATTTAAATATTTTTTCACAAATAGGCAGAAAATTGAGCTTTTCTGATGCTGCATGACTCCAGATTTATTTGGCTCACAAAAGCTATTTCTGTATAATTAAGACTGATTGTCGTATAAACATATGAAACTACAAAATGTCATGATACTCATAAACTTCTTCCTCTTTTTTTGCTTGCTTTTTTTATGTGTTTACATTTTCTGCCTTAAGAACTAACTTAAAAATCACAGTTCAGCTCAATGCCAAAATATTGATTTAACATGACTAACCACTTGGCAGGTAAATACTGTGGAGCAAGTTTCATAAAATTGCCTAACTTCCTTTGGATTCCAAATGGTTCATATGCATGCAGGGAAAATTAATCTAAACCACAGTTAAATGATTGGCTCTGAACTAACCATCAAACCTCAGAATGGGGATTTGGAAGTCATTGTTAACTGTTTCTTACACAGAAGAGACCAACACATATCCCATGTTGCTGATCTACAGAACATCTGTACCTGGAATATTGCATGCAATTACAGTCACCAGACCACAAGAAAGGCATAGAATGCAGTAGGAGAAACTGAAATGATCACAGAATAGGAGACGTTGTTGTAGAAGAACAACTTTAAACTTTCCAGGGAATTGTTGTTCACTAGGTTCTTGTTTTATAGAACAATGGACTATGTTTTAATTGCAAAG
>NW_012114699.1:2693520-2699298 GCF_000951035.1 Colobus angolensis palliatus | reverse complement strand
AGACTGGATTATCTTATTAGTAATTCTGATTCTCTCTTTTCCTACTTATAACTTTTATTGAGGAATATTTTGCCTACAATTTTAAGTAAAGATAAAAAAAATATACAAAATTGAATCTACAGCATGATCTCATCTTTATACACTTCATAAGAAAATATAGTAAAGAAAATATTTTCAAATATATGAGGAGGAGGTCTCATGTGCTTTCTTCATTTATTTCAGGATATTATACATTTATAATTTTTAAATAAGTTAAATATGTTTAAGAAAAAAATATGTATATCAATCCCAAGGATTGTGAAACTTTTTGTATATTATAATATCTGCTACATCTAGAAGTGGCTGTGTGGGAAATAAGCTACCTTCTAACTGTGATTTGAAAGTAATGTGGAAATGCCCTTCTGCCTCAAATTATTTTTTTCCACAAACTTTCATATAATATTTGAATGACTGCTATTAGGATACTACTTTTCTGGGCTGTAGACATTTTTCTTTATAAAATAAAAACAACGATTTAAAAAACAAGTTCAGATATAAGAGATGATTTAGTTAGTGTTCTTACTTTCAGGAAACCAAAACTACATTAGAAATATTCAATAAAAATGCATTTTATTAAAATGTTATTTGGTAGCTCTGAAATCATCAGGAATACTGAAAAGCCAGGCTTGGAAAATGAACAGGAATAAAGGAACAAGGACATATTGAAGAAAACATTCGTGGTTAGTGCAAAAGCAGTGTCAGTAACACCAAATTCAAAATTTACAAGGGTGACAAGCCTAGTTACATGCTAAAAAGACAATTAGAGCTGCGGTATCTTTTATTTTTATTGTGTATAGTGGGAAGTGGGTTTTCTCTCCTATAAAATTCATAATGTAAAGCATTAACCAAATAATGGGAGTTCAGATGACAGGCAACCAAAAATCATGACAAATATTCACAGCAAATGTGATGAAGGCAGATTATAATGTCGTCATTATAGCAGGTTTGTGTGCGAGGGTGCAATGTTTGTACATGGTTGATGCGCAAAATCAAAAGAAATTGAAGTAATGAGATATGATGTAAAGGGGAAACAAGACAAATGAGAAATTCAGCATGAGGTTCATCTGTAGATGTTTAAGTAAGTGTAATCTCATGTGAATAATGTTTCAAAGGGCTATCCTTACCACAATATGAAAAAGTTAAATTTAAGAAACAGAGACAGAAAGATGGATATTTGAGTCTGGCAATTATCAATGTTCTTTCTGTCAATGTTTTACCAGGCACAAATTTAATAAGCCGAAAACTTCTGATACCCAGTTGTTTCTCCTAGTCACTCCTTTCTTATATTCTCCCAAATTGTTATGTTATTTCCTTCTCTGACTCCTGTGATTATTAAGCTAATGAAGTCCCTAGAACTTATACTATTTCACATGATTCTAAATTCTCAACATATGTAGCTACTGAATAAACTACCACCTTCTGTACAGCATATCTATATTCTGAGAAACCTGCCTTTCTGAAAAAATTCAACATCATTTTCTCTTTACTTACTTTAGAATTTTTTACAACTTATTTTTGCATAAGAACACTCTTAAACGAACTGTTGATCTTAACTATTCAGCTGTAAGTGTGTGTCAAAGCAATGCCTTATACAAATTTTTCTCACTGATGAAAAGGAGCTTTGAAGCAAATACATATATACCCACCACTGATACATTTTATAAACTGTTATTTTAAAATGTTTACTCATAAAAATAGAAACACCTATAGTGTCAAAGATTTTTACTTGTAATACATATATATGTAGAACATTTAGTCTTTCACATGTATATATTTTTCACATTAATTTTAATATGCCAGAACCCGTGTATTGTGAGAAAAAAATGGGGATCTAAGGTTAAAAATATTTTATTAAATATCATTTTCCCATATACTTCAATTACAACTCTTTCAAATTTTGCTAAATATTTTATTCAAAGCTATCAATATCATCCCTTTCTTATTTTGCATAGTTAAAACATATCAATTTTACCTTTGATAGAAAATCTAGATTGGTATGCCTTAATGTGTTAGCATGACTTTTAAAAATAGTATTTTAGACACCAAATTGAGATACATGAAGTAAAGACTCAATATATGAACAATATAAATTGTACTACCCAGGGATATAAAAAGTATTTATAAACTAAAGATCACAAAAGTAAACATGAAACAAACAATAACTAGCACTATAGTCTTTCAGAAAAGTTATCGAATTCTATGAATAATTTTATGGTACATTTAAATATGTGTGCTGATGAAAATATTTGCCCATAAATTTGTGAGTTTTAATTACCTCATTATGAAATTGTGTTTAAATGGAGCTTTTCTCAGCTGTGCAGTTAGGGGGATGTAAGGAAGAGGCAGGGGCATGGTTATTACGTTGTATGGAATATGCTTTTGAACTATAGTCAATTTAATATTTAGAGACTTTAGTCTGTGGCATATTTTGTGTATTAGTGAACAAGGGCTTTACCATCCACAGCTGGGGCATATTATAGGCGGGGAAGTACTCTGTAAGCTTGTTGTAGTGGATATTTATTTCATGTATATATCATTGGTTATATCAGTGTTGGTCAAATGTCTAACAAAGATCAGGCAGTTGTTTCATTGCTAATCCAGTTTAATGGTGAAGTTGTTACAAGTAAAACCCAAACGGAAAGAGGAAGGATGGAATATGCCTTTCTTGAGGATGATTTTTCTTATTCTTAGTGAATTAGAATTACCTATGGTTTGAGAAGGTGACAGCAGTCATCCCAAGCCAATAAATTCCAATGAGTACTAAAAGATGCCTTTTCCAACTGCTAGAATTACTTATTGAAGAGGTCAATTATGTAGAACTTTACAAAATGAGACATAAACTGTGACATTATCTGGCTCTGTACTCTCCCTTTCGAGTAAACAACTCAGGAGGGTTGATTGCCTAATCTCCTGAAGATCTCAAGAGGCATGTAATTAATTTATGTCTTACAGATATTTTCTGTTTGATCAAAAATAGTGTTTATCATTTTCACTTAATTTCTTCCTGTCAGATTATATATATATATATTTCTTCAGTATTTACTTCTTATAAATTTTGATTTTTTTTTGAGTCAGGGTCTTGCTCTGTTGTCCAGGTTTGAGTCCAGTGGCTGATCAAGGCTCACTGCAACCTCCACCTCCCAGGTTCAAGTGATTCTGTTACCTCAGCCTCCTGATCAGCTGGGACTACAGATACCCATCACCACACCCAGCTAATTTTTGTAGAGATGGCATTTCACCACATTGTCCAGCCTGTTTCAAACTCCTGGCCTCAAGTGATCTCCCCATCTCAGCCTCCCAAAGTGCTGGGAGTATCATATAATCTAATCAGTCTTTAACCATTAATCCCTTAAGCTAAACAAGATGAGTTCCTTTAAAATTTCTAATCTATTGCTGATAATGCCAATTATTTCTGTTATTTTCTGAAAAAATATCCAGTTCATTCACATCATTTAAAAACGTGTCACAAAGGTTTATATATAGTATAGAGAAACTACAATCTTCATGGCAAAGAATCAATATTATAGAGCATGGACACCTCAATAAGGAAGTGGTAGGACTGGTCAAGAGGGACATTAATAAACAACCATGAAATGCAGTTAAAAGGTTTTTAATAGATGGAATAATATTTTAACAAAATAGTACATTATATTATGCCCTCACCCATAAAATTGCCAACATGATGACTTTCACCGTAGCTGCAAAATTTAGGAATTTTAGGATGACAAATTAAAAATCAACAATAGCATTGACTAAACAGCATCATTTTACTAAACAGCATCATTTTTGAGTTAAGATTAAATTTAAAAATAAAATATTGTGTATTACTTGATGTGGAAATATTTTCTAAAATATCATTGAGGCATTCAAGCACCAATTTGTACACAGTGGCCCTCCGTAATATGTTACTGAGACTCTCCTATTATGGTAACAAAGGATAAAAAATGATCATACCATGCTCACTGTACTTATTTGAGATGCAGGGAGCATTAAAGTAATGACAATGTTAAGTGATCAAACAGCACAAATTAATTAATCAAGGTTTATCTTGAAGCTGAACAGATAAAATTTAAATTCTGCTACAATATTTACCTGATTTATAGAAAGTCTAAAAAATTATTGTAACATTGTTTTAAACATTACTAAATAACTATAATAGAAAAATGTTGCTGATTCAAGGTGAATATCTCTAGTGTTTCACCAATAATCTGAGTTTTTCCTGGTGTGTGTGTTTATGTGTGTATGTGCAGGCAAACATACGTGCTTTCATTTGAAGTAGACATAGCTATCAAAATGTTGATGTCAGAATTATAAAATATTCATAGAAAAATTTGGGTTGCCTTTCATGTTTTGCAATAATATGTATTTACATACATATCTGTATATACACATATGTAACAAAATGGAATGGTACTATGTACCGAAAATCCAAATAATGTATTGTAGCATTAAATTAAAATTACAAATAAAATTCCTTATTTATGCTTACCACAGAACAGTAAACAAGATATTTTGAAGATAAGAAAGGAAAACACACAGAGAAAAACATACAAATGTTGCATAAAGTATTAAAACTAAACTTTTAAGTACATTCATGATCCCTTAAGAAAGGAAACGAAATGGCCAAGGGCCATAAAAATTAAACAAGGAATTGAAATAATCATGGTAAGTGAAACTTGGGTTGTTCATACCATGAACCTGGAGCTTCAAGAATAAACAGCCAACATTTTCAAAACTGAGGAATTTGATTTTAGACATAGGCAAGATGAGGCAAAGCAGAAATGTAACAAGCATATAAGAGCCAAAGTAAGAAGGTGATCCCATTTATAACCATCACAAAAAGAATAAGATACCTAGGGCTAAAGCAAACCAAGAAGTTGAAGAATAACTACAAGGAGAAAACACTGCTGAACAAAGTCAAAGATGACACAAACAATAGAAAAACATTCCATGGTCATGGATTGGAAGAATCAACATCATTGAAATGGCCATACTTCCCAAAGCAATGAACAGATTCAACACTATTTCTATCAAACTACCAATATCGTCTTTCACAGAATTTAAAAAAATTCTGAAATTCATATAGAACCAAAAAAGAGCCCAAATAGACACAGCAATCCTAAGTCAAAAGAACAAAGCCAGAGGCATCACATTACTCAACTTGAAAATATGCTATAAGGCAGACAGACACATAGACCAATGGAACAGAAGAGAGAATGCATAAATAAAGCAACACACCCACAGTCATTTGATCTTTAACAAAGACAACAAAAACAAACAAAGGAGAAAAGTCTTCCTATTCAATAAATAGCACTGAGATAACTTGCTTGCCATATGCAGAAAAGTGAAACTTGACCCATAACTAACACTATGTATGAAAATTAACTCAAGATGAATTAAAGACTGAAATGTAAGTCTTCAAACTGTAACAATCCCAAAGAAAACCAAGCAAATGCCCTGCTCAATATCAACCCTGGAAAATAAGTTATGGCTAAGTCCTCAAAAGCAATTGCAACAATAACAAAAATTGACAAATTGGACCTAATTAAACTAAAGAGCTTCTGCATAGCAAGAGAAACTATCAAGGGAATGAATAAACAACCTACAAAATAAGATAAAATATTTGCAAAATATTCATCCGTCCATCACAGGTTTATTTTTCAGATTCTATATGGAATTTAAACAAATCAAAGAGCAAAAAAAAAAAAAACCTCATTAAAAGTGGACAAATGACATTAA
>NW_012114699.1:2678792-2693423 GCF_000951035.1 Colobus angolensis palliatus | reverse complement strand
TAATAGACACTTCCCAAAAGACATACACATGGTATGAAAAAACATGAAAAAGTGTTCATTATCACACATCATTAAAGAAATGCATGTCAAAACTATTCATCCGTCCATCACAGGTTTATTTTTCAGATTCTATATGGAATTTAAACAAATCAAAGAGAAAAAAAAAAAAAAACCTCATTAAAAGTGGACAAATGACATTAATAGACACTTCCCAAAAGACATACACATGGTATGAAAAAACATGAAAAAGTGTTCATTATCACACATCATTAAAGAAATGCATGTCAAAACTACAATGAGGTACCTTCTCATATCAGTCAGAAAGGTGATTATTAAAAATTCAAAAAAGACAAATGTTGGTGAGGCTGTGGAAGAAAGGAAACACTTATACCCTGTTGGCGGGAATGTAAATTAGTTCAGTCACTGTGGAGAGCAGTTTGGAGATTTCTCAAAGAACTGGGAGTTGAACTACCAATCAACTCAGCAATCCCATTACTGGGTATATACTCAAAAGAAAATAAAATTCTACCAAAAGACACATGTACACATATGTTCATTGCAGTGCTATTCCCAAAACCAAAGACATGTAGTCAACCCAGGCACCCATCAATTTTGGACTAGATAGACAAAATATAGTACATATACACAATGAAATACTACACAATCATAAAAAATAATGAACTCCTGTTCTTCACAGCAATATGAATGCAGCTTAAAACCACTACCCTAAGCAAACTAATGCAGAAATGGAAAACCAAACATCGTATGTTCTCATTTATAAGTGGTAGCTAAACACTGGGTTCACATGGTTATAAAAATGTGAACAATAGACACTGGGGAATAGGAGGATTAAGAAAGAAAGGCTGATAAGGGTTAAAAAAATACCTATTTGATATGTTCACTACCTGGGTGATTGATTCATTCATACTCCAAACCTCAGCATCAAACAATATACCTTTGTAAGAAACCAGCACATGTACCCTCTGATTCTAAAGTAAAAATGGAAAGAAGAAAAGCATATAAGTATATCAAAAGAAAAAAAAAAAAACTATAGCATAAACCTAGAGTTTTAAGTAGGACACATCCTCAGTTTTGTGTACCTTTTGCTTCAGTTTTTTTAAACAAGAAGATATGATAATAATTATTTTAAAGTGGAGGAAATAGGACACTAACTCCTAACTCCAAAATATGTGGCATGTGAAATAATAAATATCCCTCATTTGACAAGAATACCAGAGAAGTGATATCTTTATGGGAAATCACATTTATATTAAAACAGACAAGAGAGATCTCTAGAGAAAATGTTGAAGATATTAGGTTGGTGCAAAAGTAATTGTGGTTTTCGCCATTACTCTTAATGGCAAAATAATATAAGCATTGACTGATGGAGACAGGGCTAAAAATATGCAGATTTCATCTCAAGCGTTTATTACTTGAATAAATATCTATGATTTTAAAGCTAGCTGAGTAATATTATGTATTAAAATAAAGTTTAACAATAAAATGTTATTTTTGAAATTATGCTTTTGTTCCCATACGCACAATGTACAAATATTTCAATGGGAGGTAAATTACATAGTATTATAGAGTAACAGTTAATCTGAAATCAATTATATTTGACTTTAGGATGTCATTGGAATGCTATATTTACACATTCTACCCAGCAATTCACTCCCTGGTGTTTGTAACTCAACAGAAAAATAAAAAAGACATGGAAAAGAAATACAAGGAAACAAAAGCCTTCTATAAATTATTTACACATAAATAAAATCAATTATTTACCTTAATTTTAGCTCCACTATATTGATTAACCTACTTGTTTCTGTTTCTTAAGAGACCAAAATATATAGGAAAACCTATTTATTATTCACTATAGAAGTGCCATTTAATAAAAAATAAGCAGTTATGTTAAAAAGGTAATTTCAACTTGCCTTTTTCTACAATGTTGACATAGGGCATTTCTTCTATTACATTATTTCTTGTCATAGTTACTCTGTGATTTTGCTCCGCTAGCGATCTTAGTAATTCTTTTATCCAGTGATGGAATTCTTTTAGAGAGAATGAACAAAATTGGGTTTTGTTCAAAAGAAAGACTATTGGGAGGATTTCATTGATATACTTAAGAACTACTACAAAGACACATGCACACGTATGTTTATTGCAGCACTATTCACAATAGCAAAGACTTGGAATCAACCCAAATGTCCATCAGTGACAGACTGGATTAAGAAAATGTGGCACATATACACCATGGAATACTATGCAGCCATAAAAAAGGATGAGTTTGCATCCTTTGTAGGGACATGGATGCAGCTGGAAACCATCATTCTTAGCAAACTATCACAAGAAGAGAAAACCAAACACCGCATGTTCTCACTCATAGGTGGGAACTGAACAATGAGTTCACTTGGACTCGGGAAGGGGAACATCACACACTGGGGCCTATCATGGGGAGGGGGGAGGGGGGAGGGATTGCATTGGGGAGTTATACCTGATATAAATGATGAATTGATGGGTGCTGACGAGTTGATGGGTGCAGCACACCAACATGGCACAAGTATACATATGTAACAAACCTGCACGTTATGCACATGTACCCTAGAACTTAAAGTATAATAAAAAAAAAAAGAACAATAGCTAAAATGTCACTCAGCTGCTACTATATACAATCAAGCAACTTTCAGAAGTTTTAAATATAAAACAATTTTAAAGATTAATTTTGACATATATATCTAATGAAGATCTAAAGAGGAGAAAGGTCACTGCTGAAGTAAACTAAAGGATGTTTATATTCTGAATCTTTTCCCAGAGAAGAGACTTGGACCATAAAAATTATTGGCTATCTCACTTAGCACCGTATTACCTAAGTAATAATAAAAATAAAAGTAAAAATTGGGACCCATTGTAAATGGTAAAAAATATAATCAAACACAAATGTGAGATAAAACTAGCATAGAACAATGTGAGCAAAAATTATCGAGTAAAGGCCTTATCAAATTATCTTCTTTCTAAGAACAATGGAAAACTGGTGAAATTTTTCAGAAACAACTTTTTCAGAAATCTGGAGATTGACTGAGATTTTGCAGCAATCAGGAGAGTGTATTTAAGAATAACAGATAAATCTCACTAAAAACAGAAAACTTTACAACATTTAAACTTGCCCTATTGCCACCCCCCTTTAGATTCTTAGTAAACTTAAGAAGCAACAGTCAACAATTCCCATGAAAACTGGCAGCTATGTAGTCACTAGAAAGAGCAGAACATATTTGGAGCTCTTTCAGACCCTCATTACCAAGGAATGTACATTGTTTTACCTGTGTGATGTCTCCGTGGAAGACCTTACTTGCATTTTATTTTTATTTGACATAGCTTGGAGTTTAACAAGGGTAGAAAGCTTTTCTTTTCTTTTTTTTTTTTTTCCTTCTTCAACTTTTGTTTTAAGTTCAGGGGTACATGTGAAGGAGGTACAGGTTTGTTACATAGGTAAATGTGTGTCCTTGTGGTTTGCTGCACAGATCATCCCATCACCTAAGTATTAAGCCCAACATGTATTAGCTATTCTCCTTGATGCTCTCCCTCTCCCCACAGTCCCCATCCAACAGGCCCCAGTGTGTGTTGTTTCCCACCACGTGCCCATGTGTTCTCATCATTCAGCTCCCACTTATATGTGAGAACATGAGGTGTTTGGTTTACTGTTCCTGTATTAGTTTGCTGAGGTTATTGGCTTCCAACTCCATTCATGTCCCTGCAAAGCATATGATCTCATTTCTTTTTATGGCTGCATAGTTTTCCATGGTGTATATATACCATATTTTCTTTATCCAGTCTATCATTGATGGGCATTTAGGTTGATTTCCTGTCTTGCTATTGTGAATAATGCTTCAGTGAACATGCACATGCATGTATCTTTATAATAGAATACTTTATATTCCTTTGAGTGCATGCCCAATAATTAGATTGTTGGGTCAAATGGTATTTCTGCCTCTAGGTCTTTGAGGAATCACCACTCCATCTTCCACAATGGTTGAACTAATTTACGGTCTTAACAACATTGTAAAAGTGTTCTTTTTTCTCTGCAACCTCACCAGTATCTGTTGTTTTCTGACTTTTTAATAATAGCCATTCTGACTGGAGTGGTAGGACATCTAATTGTGGCTTTAATTTGCATTTCTCTAATAGTCAGTGATGTTGACTTCTTTTTCCATATGTTTTTTGGCCACGTGTTTGTCTTTTGAGAAATGTCTGTTAATGTCATTTGCTCACTTTTAGTGGGGTTGTTTGTTTTTCTTGTATATCTTGTTATTTGTTTAAATTCCTTGTAGACAGGATATTCAACCTTTGTCAGATGGATAGATTGCAAAAATTTTCTCCATTCTGTTGGTTGTCTGTTCACTCTGATGATACTTTCTTTTGTTTTGCAGAAGCTCTTTAGCTTTATTAGTTCCCTCATGTCAAAGCTTTTGTTTTTCTTACAATTGCTTTTGGTGTTTCTGTCATGAAATCTTTGCTCATGCCTATGGCCTGTAAGATATTGCCTAGATTTTCTTCTAGGGTTTTTATAGTTTGGGTTTTTACATTTAAGTCCTCAATCCATACTGAGTTAATTTTTGTATATGGTGTAAGGAAGGAATCCAGTTTCAATTTTCTGCATGTGGTTAGCCAGCTTTCCCAGCACCATTTATTTAATAGGGAGTTCTTTCCCCATTGCTTGTTTTTGTCAGGTTTGTCGAAAATCAGATGGTTTGTAGGTGTGCTGTCTAATTTAAGAGTTCTCTACTCTGTTCCATTGGTCTATGTGTCTGTTTTTATACCAGTATCATGCTGTTTTGGTTAGTGTAGTCTTGTAGTATAGTTTGAAGTCAGGTAGTGTGATGCCTCCAGCTTTGTTCTCTTTACTTAGGATTGTCTTGGCTATTTGGGCTCTTTCCTGGATCCATAAAAATTTTAAAATGTTTTTTTTTTTTTTCTAATTTGTGAAGAATGTCAATGGTAGTGTAATGGGAATAGCATAGAATCTTTAAATTACTTTGGGCAGTATGGCCATTTGCACAATATCAATTCTTTCTATCCATGAGCATGGAATTTTTTTTTCCCTTTATGTCATCTATGATTTCCCGAAGCAGGGGTTTGTAGTTATCCTTGAAGAGGTCCTTCATTTACCTTGTTAGCTGTATTCCTAGCTATTTTATTATATTTGTAGCAATTATGAATGGGAGTTCATTCATGATTTGGCTCTCTGCTTGTCTGTTGTTGGTGTATAGGAATGCTTATGATTTTGCACATTGATTTTGTATCTTGAGACTTTGCTGAAGTTGCTTATCAGGTTAAGTAGTTGTTGGGTTGTGATGACAGGGTTTCCTAGATACAGGAGAATGTCATCTGCAAACAGAGACAAATCGACTTTTTCTATTTTTATTTGAATACCCTTTATTTCTTTCTCTTGCCTGACTGTCCCGGCCAGAACTTCCAACACTATGTTGAATAGGAGTGGTCAGAGAGAACATCTTTGTCACATGCTGGATTTCAAGGGAAATGCTTCCAGCTTTTGCCCATTGACTATAATATTAGCTGTGGATTTGTGATAGATGACTCTTATTATATTAAAGTATGCTTCTTCAATATCTAGTTTATTGAGAGCTTTTAACATGAAGGGATGTTGAATTATATGAGGCCTTTTTCTGCATCTATTGAGATAATCAAATGGCTTTTGTCTTTAGTTCTGTTTATGTGATTAATCACCTTTGTTGATTTGCATAAGTTGAACCAGCTTTGCATCACAGGGATGAAGCCAACGTGATCATGGTGGGTAAAATTTTAAAGTGCTTCTGGATTCTGTTCGCCAGTATTCTATTAAGAACATTTACATTGGTATTCATCAGAGATATTGGCCTAAAGTTTTCTTTTTTTGTTGTATCTCAGCCAGGTTTTGGTATCAGGATGATGTTGACCTCATAGAACGAGTTAGAGAGGAGTTCTTCCTTTTCAATTTTTTTAAATAGTTTAAGTAGAAATGGTAACAGCTTTTATTTGTAACTCTGGTAAAATTTAGCTGTGAATCCATTTTGTTCTGGGCTTTTTTTGGTTGGTAGTCTGCCTGAATTTCAGACCTCATTATTGGTCTATTCAGGGATTCAATTTTTTTTTCTGTTTCAGCCCTGGGAGGGTGCATGTGTCCAGGAATGTATTCATTTCTTCTACATTTTCTTGTTTATGTGCATAAAGTATAGTATTCTCTGATGGTTGTTTGTATTTCTGGGTGGTTAGTGGTGATATGCTTCTTATCATCTCTGATTGTATGTATTTCATTCTTCTCTCTTTTCTTCTTTATTAGTCTAGCTCATAGTCTATCTATTTTGCTGATTTTCTTCCAAAAAGCAGCTCCTGGATTCATTGATTTTTTAAGAGTTTTTTGTGTCTCTAACTCTTTCAGTTAAGCTCTGAGCTTAGTTATTTTTTGTCTTCTGTTGTCTTTGGTGTTTGATTGCTCTGGGTTCTCTAGTTCATTTAGTTGAGATGTTAGGCTGTTAACTTGAATTCTTTCTAGTGAGGCATTTAGAGCTATAAATTTCCCTCTTAACACTGTTTTAGCTGCATGTCAGAGATTCTGGAACATTGTCAGTTTGTTCTCATTAGCTTCAAATAGCTTGTTGATTTCTGCCTTAATTTTATTATTTACCCAAGAGTCATTCAGGTGCGGGTTGTGCAATTTCCATGTAGTTGTGTGGTTTTTAGTGAATTTCTTAATCTTGAGTTCTAACTTGATTGCGCTGTGATCTGAGAGACTGTTATGATTTCAGTTATTTTGCATTTGCTGAGGAATGTTTTGCTTCTGATTATGTAATCAATTTTAGACTAAGTGTCATGTGATGAGAAGAATGTATACTCTGTTGTTTTGGGGTGGAGAGTTCTGTAGATACCTATCAGGTTCCCTTTATCCAGAGCTGAGTTCAGGGTCTGAATATCTTTGCTAATTGTTTGTCTCAATGATCAGTCTAATATTGTCAGTGGATGTTAGTCTCCCACTATTGTGTGAGAGTCTCTTTGTAGTCTCTTTATCTCTTTGTAGGTCTCTAAGAGCTTGCTTTACGAATCTGTGTGCTTCTGTATTGGGTGCATATATATTTAAAATAAGTAGCTCTTCTTGTTGAATTGAACCCTTTATCATTATGGAATACCCTCTTTGTCTTTTTTGATCTTTTGATCATTTTTGATTGAAAGTCTGTTTTGACAGAAACTAGAATTGCACCCTCTGCTTTTTTTCTGGTTTTTCTTTGCTCGGTAAGTTTTTCTTCATCCCTTTATTTTGAGCCTCTGTGTGTCTTTGCACTTGAGATAGGTCTCTTGAAGACAGCATACTTACGGGTCTTGGCTCTTTATCCATCTTGCCATTCTGTGTCTTTTAATGGGAACATTGAGTTCATTTACATTTATATTTAAGGTTAATATTGTTATGTATAAATTTGATTCTGTCATCATGATGGCTTCTGGTTATTTTGCTTGTTTATTTGGTTGCTTCATAGTGTCACTGGTCTATGTACTTCAGTGTGTTTTTTAGTGGCTGGTAACATATTTTCCTTTCCATATGTTGTGATTCCTTCAGGAGCTCTTGCAAGGCATGCCTGCTGATGACTAATTCCCTCAGCATTTGCTTGTCTGAAAAGGACTGTATTTCTCCTTTGCTTATGAAGCTTAGTTTGGACAGATATAACATTCTGGGTTGGAAATTATTTTCTTTAAGCATGTTCAGTGTTGCCCTCCAATCTCTTCTCACTTGTAGGGATTCCACTGAGAGGTTTGCTGTTAATTTGAGAGGTTCCTTTGCAGGTGACCTGACCTTTCTCTCTGGCTGCCGTTAACATTTTCTATTTCATTTTGACCTTGGAGAATCTGATGGTTATGTGTCTTGGGGTTGATATTCTTGTGGATTATCTTGCTGGGGTTCTCTGCATTTCCTGAATTTGAATGTTGGCCTGTCTTGTGAGATTGGGGAAGTTCTCCTGGATGATATCCTGAATTATGTTTTCCATCTTGGTAGCATTGGCCCCATCTCTTTGAGGTACCTCAATCAGTCATAGGTTCAGTCTCTTTACATAATTCCATATTTCGCAGAGATTTTCTTCATTTTTTCATTCTTTTTTCTCTATTCTTGTCTACTTGTCTTATTTCAGAAAGATAGTCTTCAAGCTTTGAGATTCTTTTCTCTGGTTGTCTGTTTTGCTATTGATACTTGTGATTGCATTGTAAATTTCTTGTGTTATGTTTCTCAGATCCACAGGTCACTTATGTTCCTCTCTAATTTGGCTATTGTGGCTGTCAGCTCCCATATCGTTTTATCATGATTCTTAGTTTCTTTTCATTGGGTTACATGCTTCTTCCAGTTCTGTGTCCTTGTGGGAGAGGTGTTGTAGTCATTTGGAGAAGAGACACTCTGGCTTTTTGAGTTTTCAGTATTTTTGCATTGATTCTTTTTCATCTTTGTTGACTTATCTACCTTTGATCTTTGAGGTTGCTGATCTTTGAATGAGGTTTGTGTGGGTTTTTTTTTGTTGTTGTTGATGTTGTTGTTGGTTTCTGCTTGTTTGTTTTTCTTTTAACAGTCAGACCACTCTACCATAGGGCTGCTGCATTTTGCTGAGGGGGATGCTGCAGACCCTAGTTGCCTCAGTTTCTTCCCATTCCTGGAGGTATCACCAGTAAACGCTGTGAAATAGTAAATATGGTAGCCAGCTCCTTCCTCTGGATGCTTTGTCCCAAGGTGGTAGTGACCTGTTGCTGGCTCAAATGCACCTGTAGGAGGTGACTGGAGACCCCTACTGGGCGGGGGGTGGGGGGTCTCACCCAGTCAGCATGAACAGTGTCCTGCTTAAATAAGCAGTCTGGCTGTTTTTTGATATAGCAAGTATGCTGCATTGGTGGGAAGGCAGGACTTCCTCATCTAGACCACTTGTATTCTTCAAAGCCAGCAGGCTGAAGCAGATGAGTCAACCAAATCACCATGATGGTAGCTAACACTCCCCTAGGAGCTCCATCCCAGGGAGAGATCAGAGCTCTATCTGTAGAACTCTGGCTGGAGTGACTGAAGCCCCTGCAGGGAGGTCTCACCCAGTAAGGAGAAATGGATAAGGGGCCTATTAAAGAAGCAGTCTGGCCATTATCTGGCAAGCCAGCTATGCTGTGTTGTGAGGGAAACTTTTTCAGACTATTTGTATTCTCCAAAATCATCAGGCTGAAACAGCTGAGTCTACCAAACTGCAGAGATGGTGGCTGCCCCTCCCCTACTGGGAACTCAGACACTTCTCAGGCGGATTTCAGTGTGTTGCCACTGGCTGGCTAAAATTCCAAGCCAGTGGGTCTTAATTTATGAGGTGCTGTGGAAGTGGGACTCACAGAATGATGCTGCTTGGCTCCCTGGATTCAGCCCCTTTCCTAGGGATGTGTACGAACAGATTTCCCACATTTCCAGGGATCATGTGGCCAGGGTATGTAAAACTCCTGGGTCTCTGCATGTGTCTGAGTGGTTGCTCTGCCAAAATTCCACTTTATAACCACTTCAATGGTAATAGTAATAATAATATAAAATAATGAGTGTTGGCAATGATGTGGATAAATTGGCACCACAAAGTATTTCTGGTAAGAATGTAAAATGGGCAACACATAAGCAAAAAGATTGGCACTTCTTCACAATGTTAAATTTATAATTAGCATATGACCACCCATCAACTTCATTCATAGGTACATACCCAAAAAACGTGAAAACATATGTCCTCACAAAATGCTGTGCATTAGTAATCATAACAGCATAATACCTAATATCCAAAAATAGAAATAATCTGAATATTCATTAACTGGTGAATTAATAAACACAATGTTACAAATCCATTCAATTGAATGTTACTCAGCCATGAAAAAATATTCTTACATGCTATAACATGTATGAACTTTGAAAACATTATTCTAACTGAAAACATCCAGTCATAAAAGGCTACACATACTGTCTGATTCTATTTATTTTATTTGTCCAGAATAAGCAAATCCATGAAGACTGAATGAAGTTTAGTGAATGTTTGAGGATGCAGGGACTGGGATTGGAGAGTGACTGCTAAGAGGAATGGGGTTTCATTTAGGGTGATGGAAAAGGTCTGGATTATACAGTGGTGATGTTTGCACAACTTTATTAATGTACTGAAAACCACTGAATTGTATACTTTAAAGTAGTGATTCCTATGTAATCTGTATCTCAATCAAAATAAAAATACAAACATCTTCTCCTGCACAAAATTTACCTAAAATAGCTATTAATAGCCACTTTGAAAAATATATATGAAAAGATGTGTGTTTTAATATAATTTCACAAACATATCAGATTTATTACACATGTTAAATTTAGTGACTCATCCACATCATCAAGATTTAATTGCATCAACATTACCCACCATTCTTAATCATCTCAAAGAGAGCAAAAGTTTCTTAATAATTTTTGTTTTTGTGTCAAAATGTCTCTTTTCTATGTTACAGAAGAATTACTAATTATTTTGCCCAAATATGTATTTGTCCCTCGGTGAAACCCCGTCTCTACTAAAAAACACAAAAAACTAGCCAGGCGAGGTGGCGGGAGCTGATAGTCCCAGCTACTCAAGAGGCTGAGGCAGGAGAATGATGTAAACCTGGGAGGCGGAGCTTTCAATGAGCTGTGATCTGGCCACTGCACTCCAGCCTGGGCCACAGAGGGAGACTCCATCTCAAAATAAATAAATAAATAAATAAAATGAATAGGAAATCAGCAGTTTCTTCCACTAAGAAGTATAGTATCCCAAATCATGGATGTTTTGTATCTGAGGTACTTTAAAATACTTACAAATTACATAAGGTTAAGAACAGAAATATTTCTTATGTTTATATTTCGCTAAAAATTTATCACATTTTGTATTACTCAGTAGGCCTTTAATTAGTATTTTTTTATTTGACTTCATCAGGACGCACTTATGTATGGCAATGAGTTCAAATGAACACTCTGAAGAGATCAGATGAAATCAAAGTAAACTTCTCTATTGAAGAACTAAGCTGGTTAGTTGTTGTTTTTTATGTTTTACTGACAATTATTTGTTTTAAAGGCAGAGTAATAGTGAGAGGTATAATGTACAATATGGTGTCTTTGGGCATAAAATGAATCAAAACAAAGTGACTGAGACTGGGTGTTGGAATGGTTGGAATAAGTTATGTGATGGGTAGCTAGAAGAAAATATCCATTAAAGTCAGCATATCTTTTCTAGAATCATAAGCAAGGACAGGTACTCTGCCAAGTTCCCAGGAAATCATTTCATGCTTCCCACACTATTAAGAAAAACAGGTAATCAGGAGATAAATCCTTTAACTTGTAACTACCTCGTCTTCAAATCTAACTATCCTCTCTTACTATCTTAGGAGAGATGCATTTCCCTGACTCTCTATAATGTTATTCTTGCCACCTGCACTTTAAAAATTCTAGTTCCATAACCTGCTACTTTCTTATTGGCTTTGCTCTGCCAATTATCATTCTTCCTTTTGCTTAAACTCCCTTAATTTGCTGTTTTCCTTCACACTCTGAACATGTGCAAATTCCTATCAACTAAATAAAATAAAAAGCCCTGTCTAAGCATTTACTTCCTCTACCCTCCACTGTTTCTGCCTTTGCCAAATATAGCCACATTTTGAAAACATTCTTCTACACTTTTTTCATTTTCAAAGTTTCATTGAATGCTACACTGACTTTAATCAGTAAACTCTATAGAAACTATTCACCATAATAAACTTGTAATTGATAAATATTTTATTTCCATTTTTTAATAGAGATTGGACTTTGCTCTGTTAACCAGGCTGGTCCCAAACTTTTTGCCTCACACGATTACCCTGCCTTAGCCTCTCAAAGTGCTGACATGACAGGCATGAGTCACCACACACAGATTCTAACAAATCCGATACATTTTTGTAGGCCTTTTGTATCCTATTTGGCATAGTGTTGAACTGGAAAACTTTTATCCTTCTACTGTCTTCAAAACTCTTTCATCTCTTGATTTTCTTTACAGGACTCAATTCTAGTTTTGATTTTATTGTTAACATGACTATTTTTCTATTTTTCTTAATGATTTATGTTCTATTATTTCACGGAAAATCACCAGTTCCTACTTGTATATCCTCAGCTTTCCTTTCTTCTTACTGTACACACTCTCACATCTGCTTTTCTGGCTTCAAATAGTGCATATAATAATATGATTTCCAAATTTAACCTAAAGATTAAACCTTCTGAAGCGTATATCTGCCAAATCCATGATTCCTCTCGTGGTCTTCATTTCGGTTAACAAAATCATCCATCAACCAATTGTTTCGTAGGATATCTGGGACTCATGTTTATTTTATTTCAGTTACTTATTTCCTCCCCCCCTCCAAATCCAATATACCAATGACTTCTCTCTTCTGAATTTATAAGATATTTTCACTTGCTACAGACTCTTTTTAATCTTCTATCACTAACCTGGGTCCATTGACAATAAGTACTCTCTTTAATATTTGCTTTTTTGAGATAGGGTCTTGGCCTATCACTCAGGCTGGAATTCAGTGGTGCAATGAATGCTCAGTGTAGCCTCGACCTCCCAGGTTCGAGTGATCCTCCCACCATGGCCTCTTGAGTAGCTGGGAATACAGGCAAGCACCACCATGCCCAGCTTTTTAAAAAGTTTTCTATTTTTTTTTTTTTT
The DNA here is from genome assembly GCF_000951035.1 of Colobus angolensis palliatus. NCBI lineage: Eukaryota > Metazoa > Chordata > Mammalia > Primates > Cercopithecidae > Colobus > Colobus angolensis. The sequence goes on along the minus strand of NW_012114699.1, from coordinate 2,680,692 downwards.
TTGTAGAGACAGGATGTCCCTGTGTTGCCCAAGTTGGTCCTCCTGCCTCGGCCTCCCAAAATGCTGGGATTACAGGAGTGCACCACCACACGTGGCCAGCCCTCCTTAATTCTTATTGTGTCTTTTGGTATTTTTTAGTCTGTTCCTCACTTTTCCATCACTGATTACATATGTAATTAAATATGTAATATTATATATTTGTGTTAGTTTACTAGCCCTGCCATAACAAGTTACCACAAACGAGTAACTTACAACCACAGAAATTTATTATCTTATAGTTCCAGAGGTGATACGTGGTCTGCACTCCCTTTGAAATCTGTGAGGGTTAATACTTCTTTGCCTATCCCAGCCTCTGGTGATTCTAGGAGTCCCTTGGTTAGCAGTAGCATAACTCTGATCTCTCTCCAACTTCACATGGTCTTTCCCTCTGTGTGTCCGTGTCTCAAGTCTCCCTGTCTTTTCTCTTATAAGAGCACCAGTTCTTGGATTTAGGTCCCACCCTAAACCTAGAATAGTCTCATTTTGAAATCCTAAACTAATTACATATCCAAAACCCTATTTCTAAATAAGGTCGCATTCTATATAAATAATTTTATATATAGTCATTCATTTACTTTAATAAAGTATTGCCATAAGAAAGTATTGATGCCTACATTATGACATTCATTCACTCATGCATTCATTTATTTATTCAAAAATATTAATATGTATCAGATACTGTATAAAGAATTGGAGATATAACAATGAATTTGACAGAAACAGTCCCTGCCCTCCAAGATGTTAGAGTCTAATGATAGACTAATAAGTAATCAAGTTGTGATACATATTACAAGAAGCATAATCTCCCCACCTTCTAGCCCCAATTATTATTTACTTCCTCTGTGTTCTCAACAAAATTTCTACATATATTGGGAGTTATCTCAATATGCTATACATTTTGTTTTTATACCTGTCTCTAAAAGTAGACTATGTGTTTACTAAAAATTCTAGCTTAGTAGGTTTCATAATTACTGAGTTGAGAACCAAAACAGTGATATAGAAGGAGCTTAGTATTACTTAATAAATCAAAGATGAAGAAACGGAACTGAAACAAAATATCCACTTATATTTTATTCTATTATATTTTAATCTAAAGCTCAAACCCTTATCAGAGGTGTACATGTGACAAATCCATGATTCCTCTTGTATTGTTTATATCTCTTAATAAAAGCATCAATCCATGGTTTATATGAGAAATCTTGGTCTTATCTTAATTTTCTCTCAGTTCTCCTTCTTTGCCTTCCCAATAGTCAAATAAACACAAATAGGAATACATTTTTACCTGTTAAATTAGCAATGATAAGAGAGAATCATATGCAGTGTAGGGTCAAATAACTGAACAGTGTAATGCTATGTTGGTCCAAAAGTAAATTAGCATACCCTTCAAGAATTTTTAATTATTGTCCATGAAAGGGTTCAGATTATACGATCCCAATATATGCACTCTGGTATAAAGGTTATTTTGAGTTGAAGGCAACTGAGAAGAGGTAGACACACGATGAGCTCACTGCCCCTCCCCTGTCTACCTGAAAACACAACATGAATTTCCTTTGTGAAAATGTCCCATTTCCTGTATGAAGACCTTGTCACCAGATAGAAAATGGCACTGGAAAAGACTCTACATAAGCCTTACTAACTCTCCTTTATCTTCCATTAGGTTATGTCATATGTAGCAACTATCTGGGGCTGGTGTCACATGGATGGTAAAAATTATTTAGCAAGACAGTTGTAGGTAAAGAAAGGCAGATTTGGCCAGGCGCGGTGGCTCAAGCTTGTAATCCCAGCACTTTGGGAGGCCGAGACGGGCGGATCATGAGGTCAGGAGATCGAGACCATCCTGGCTAACACGGTGAAACCCCAT
>NW_012114699.1:2674197-2678742 GCF_000951035.1 Colobus angolensis palliatus | reverse complement strand
CTGGAGTGCAACAGTGTGATCTGGGCTCACTGCAAGCTCCGTCTCCCAGGTTCATGCCATTCTCCTGCCTCAGCCTCCCGAGTAACTGAGATTGCAGGTACCCGCCACCACGCCCAGCTAATGTTTTGTATTTTTAGTAGAGATGGGGTTTCACCTTGTTAGCTTGGACGGTCTCAATCTCCTGACCTCGTGATCTGTCTGCCTCAGTCTCCCAAAGTACTGGGATTACAGGCGTGAGCCACTGTGCCCAGCCCAGATTCATCCATTGATGAGCACTTCAATTGATCCCATATTTTTGCTATTGAAAATAGTGCTGCAATAAACATATGAGTGCAAGTATATCTCATATAAAGAAATCATTGTATCAACCATCTTTTGATAGGAAGGGGTGAAGGGAAGGAGAAAATCTCAATGAATCCAGCATTTCACAGGACCTGAATTTTAAAGAATTGAAAAGTTGTTAATTCTTCAATAGAACTTAAAATTATCTTGATCCACTTATTCATATAAGTTGTTTATTATTATTTCATGCTTTGTTTTATCTCAAGTCACTCCCTGATGCAGGCACAGAATGTCACATCTTACAAAAAATATTTATTGCCTGTCAATCAGCTGGGTACTGGAACAAATGTGTTCTTCTAGATAATGACATAGTAGTACCAATATAATTAAAAAAGGATCTTTGCCTTCCAAAAGTTCATCGAGCTTGTAGGGAGGCATGTATGGTTAACACACAGTGACAATATAATACAAATGTAAATAATGGCTAGGAGTAGGCCAGCTGTGGTGGCTCATATATGTAATACTAGCACTTTGGGAGGCCAAGGCAGGTGGATGGCTTAGGCTCAGGACTTCGAGACCAGCCTGGACCACATGGTGTAACCCAAAATACAAAAAAAAAAAAAAAAAAAAAAAAAAAAAAAAGGCAGATTTATTAGAGAAAGTATGAAAATATGTTGCAAGGAAGCAACAGACAGGTCAGCAAAAGAAGAGCTAACTGCAAAGAGACAAAGGCTTTTTGGGGATTTTATAGGATGGTTTACAGAAAGCTACATGCAGTACTGATAGTGCCAAGGTCAAGAACAACAGATTTGACAGAATAGTCCTTTTCATGGGGATCATGTTCATCTCTGAAATTCCGAATTCCTTTCACCAAAAGAAGATAATCTTGTTTTTTTGTTTTGTTTTTATTTTTGTAAAGGCAACATACTCCAAATTTTAGCTTAATAAAAGAAGAAAAAAATTTGTTGTCACTTTAAATTTGTTGTCAGTTAAATTTACCACTCCATCGCTTACAAGTGCAGTTAAGGAAATTGTGAGAATTGAACCCTAAAGGGTCATTTTCTCCAAATTCCTCACAACCATCCTTCTCTATCTGCCTTATCTCACTAGGAGGAGAGTGGAATTTTCCTTCTTTCATGTAAATCTTCCATCGACCTGTTATTCTGGCTTTTCTATTAGTTTTTGGCAGCTGCTTTTAATGCTACAACTCCTGTCTCCTGATCATCTACTTTGCAGCCCTATATATATGGAATTTTCCAGTTTTACTTAAAAAAGAAAATTAATACTCTGACCAACTCATTCAGTATCGTCTTTCCTGAAGATGTTTTTCCTCTGGAGATTTTTAAACCTAAGCTTTGGGCCTCTAACTGCTTCCTTCCATTGCTAGTAAAACACGTATTAAGAGCAGTGAAGACTCGTCTAATTAAACATTTTTAACAAGTAAGGAATAAAATGAAACTTTAAGCGAATCCAAAATATCATGACCAGATCACTTTAAAAAATATCTAAAACTCAACTTGTCCTATTTCTAGTATAGCCAATTCAGATAAAATTGTTACCACATTGTATTTTTCAATACAAGAGTTTTTTGAAATAAAAACCTTGAAATGTTTAATTAAAATCTTCCTTTCACATGTAATACCTCTTAATGCTTTTAATTAATCTGAATATCCTTAACTAGTTCTGTAATTTTTCCATGTGTAAATAGCAAATTGAAGTATTAAGCTACCCTGAAACATCATATATGATTAAATATATAATTGTTGCCAGAATGATTAAAGAATTACATTACCTTTTCAGGTAGTAAGGTTCAGGTAAAGGTTTTTGTTGTCTGATTTTTGAATTCTAAATGCTTTTAAATACATTTTCCTCAACATAATTATTCTCAAAACAAGCTTCTTTAAAATAGTAACTTTTAATGTGTGAAATCATTACCGGCCCTAAATGCAATTCAAATAAATGTGAGTCAAATAGAATGCCTGTTGAAGAAATGAAGTCAAGATGGCTGAAATGGTTTCCTAACGTCAGGATGTCATTAGCCTAAGAGCCTTTGTATTGATTTTATACATTTTTTAAGTTGTCTTCTAGTGGCTTATAGTTACCGATCAAATTACATTCCTTCAGCAAGAGGTTTGGATGTGATTTTGCTGGAAGGCCAAACTTTTCTCTCTCCAGTTTACTGACATAAATAAATTAAATTTTATAATGAGCTCAGTTAATTTTCTAACTTGCTTCTTTTCTCATCTAAGGCATTATACCAAATCTAATAAAACAAATAGTAACTTCAACACTGTAAGGTTTATTCATGTAATTAGCATTTCTTCATCTTCAATAATACTATGAAAAGTAGTTAAACCTAACGATGTCTCAACATGTAATATTAGTGTCAGTTTAGAAATAAGAATAGCAATCATAATGCTTTTAACAAAACCACTGAGAGATCCTAGAAAGACGATCTTACTTACTGAATACCTTTCTAATAAGGAGTGAACTTCCATATATAAGATAATTATTAATTACAATAGAAAAAATAGATCAATATGTACTAACCAAAATGTCATTTAATCGATGTTGTTCATATTCCCTCCCAGAGTGCATTTTTTTGAGACAGGGTCTTGATATGTTGCCCAGGCTGGAGTGCAGTGTTGCAATCTCAGCTCACTGCAACCTCAGCCTCCAGAGCTCATACAATACTCCCACCTTAGTCACCCAATTAGTTGGGACTTCAGACGTGTGCCAGCACACCAAGCTAATTTTCGTATTTCCAATAGAGATGGAGTTTTACTATGTTTCCCAGGCTGATCTCTTACTTCTAGGCTTAAACCATCTGCCTGCCTTGGCCTCCCAAACTGCTAGGATTATAGGCTTGAGCCACCACACTTGTTTTTCTTAATCTAGGAACTAGCTTCCTCACTAATAAGATCTGAGTTATTACAGAAAGATATTCTGGGCTTTATAAAATTCGAGTTAACAGTAGATTTGAAAACTAGTGAAAGATAGCCTCCCAATTTCCAATTTGGATATGAATTTACACTCAGTCTCAAATCAGATTTGCACTGCAGTTAGCTATGTCCTCAAAACAGTTCTCAATACAAAACATGATGACCAAAATCAGTTTCCTTCGGGGATTATTTTACAAAATACTTCAGGAAATGGGAAATTTATGCAATTTAGATTTGTCATATGTCAGTGTGCACTCTGTTTCATTCATGTATAATCTCACTCTCACTATGTAAATTTTTGACTACCAAAGTGTCGTAGTCAAAACTGTGTTGGGGAAGAAAAAAATTTTCTGTCCTGCAAATTCAACAGACAGACAACATATTGACCAGAGAAAAAAGGTTTATTTGTATGCACATTGGAGCTACAGAAGAAGTAACTAACTCAATAAATGGCTACAGTTGGAGACTTACGTACTTAATTTAGAAAAAAAGGAGGGGAGAGAAAAAGCTTGTTCGGCTAAAAGGGACGTATTTGCTTCTGAAAGACAAATGGAATTTTAAGAAAGTTTGTGATAATGTTGGTTTGTACAGGTTCCAGTGAGTGGTCTTTCAGTTTTCTTTATGGCCGTGAAACTATCCCAGAGAAGGTATTTATGGTAGGTTTACTGCTGGTATGTTTCCTGAGAGTAGACCCACCCTGAAGAGGGAATTTATGGTGGCCTCCTTTCTCCAAAGTTTCTGTTTTTAGTTAGATAAGGACGATTTAGAAAAGGTTTCCTTTTGCTTACAGTGATTCTCAAATGTCTTCAGCTTAAAACGTCTTACCAGCTCTGGGATTCTGGGTGGTTCTTCTTCACACTAGTTACTGAGAGTGTGAGTTCTACACCTAACAAACATAGTATAGCTAGATTTGTTTTTCAGTGTATCAGTAATCTTTTATTTGTATAAATTTATGAGGTACAAGTGTAAATTTGTTACATGCATAGATTGCATAGTGATTAAGTCAGGGCTTTTAGAGTATTCATCACCTGAATAACATAGATTGTGCGTATTAAGTAATTTCTCACCATCCACCTCCCTCCCACCCCTCACATTGTTCCCAGACTGCTGTATATCAGTCCGCATTCTATGTCCACGTGTACACATTATTTAGTTCCAACTTATAACTGAGAATATATTTTTATTTCTGTGTCTTTGTTATTTCACTTAAGATAATCGCCTCCAGTTTCATCCATGTTGCTGCAGAAGACATTATTTCATTTGTGTTTATGGCTGAATAGTAATTCCATTGAGTATATACAAGATTTTTTTTTTTTTTTTT
>NW_012114699.1:2671208-2673182 GCF_000951035.1 Colobus angolensis palliatus | reverse complement strand
AAAAAAAAAAAAAATAGCCAGATGTCGTGGTGCATGCCTGTAGTCTCAAGATATTCAGGAGACTGAGGTGGGAGAATTGCTTGAACCTGGGAGGTTGAAGCTGAAGTGAGTCTTGTTCATGCCACTACACTCTAGTATGGGTGACAAAGAGAGACTCTATCTCAAAAAAATAATTATTATTATGGCTATGAGGATGCTATGGTAGGCTTTAGAGAGAAAATTTATGAATCTGAAGGAAATCAAGATAATAACCCAGAGCAGGTTAAGTTAAACTAAACAGCACTCAGCCAAAATGAAGAATATATTTGAATCTTAATTCATTATCTCATCTCTGGTTATATATAATTGAATTGCCTTTTTTTGGGGGGGGGAGGGGGTGGTAGTATAAACATTCCATGCTTATGGATAGGAAGAATCAACATAGTAAAAAATGGCCACACTGCCCAGAGTAATTTATAGATTCAATGCTATTCCCATCAAGTTACCACTGACTTTCTTCACAGAATTAGAAAAAACTACCTTACATTTCATATGGAACCACGAAAGAGCCTGTATAGCCAAGACAATCCTAAGCAAAAAGAACAAAGTTGAAGGTGCCATGCTACCTGACTTCAAACTATTCTACAAGGCTAGAGTTACCAAAACAGCATGGTATTGGTACCAAAACAGATATATAGATCAATGGAACAGAACAGAGACCCCAGAAATAACACTGCACATCTATAACAATCTGATCTTCGACTAACCTGACTAAAACGAGCAATGAGGAAAGGATTCCCTATTTAATAAATGGTGCTGGGAAAACTGGCTAGCTATATGCACAAAACAGAAACTGGACCCCTTCCTTACACCTTATAAAAAATTAACTAAAGATGGATTAAAGACTTAAATGTAAAACCTAAAACCATAAAAACCCTAGAAGAAAACCTAGGCGACACCATTCAGGACATAGGCATGAGCAAAGACTTCATGACTGAAACACCAAAAGCAATTTCAACCAAAGCAAAAACTGGAAAATGGAATGTAATTAAACTGAAGAGCTTCTGCTCAGCAAAAGAAACCGTCATCAAAGTGAATAGGAAACCTAAAGAATGGGAGATAATTTTTGCAATCTATCCATCTGACAAAGGGCTAATATCCAGAATCTACAAGAAACTTAAACAAATTTACATGAAAACAAACAACCCTATCAAAAAGTGGGCAAAGAATATGAACAGACACTTCTCAAAAGAAAACATTTATGTGGCCAACAAACATGAAAAAACAGCTCATTATCACTGGTCATTAGAGAAATGAAAATCAAAGCCACAATGAGATACGATCTCCAGCCAGTTAGAATGGCAATCATTAAAAAGTCAGGAAACAACAGATGCTGGAGAGGATGTGGAGAAATAGGAACACTTTCACACTGTTGGTGGGAGTGTAAGTTAGTTCAACCATTGTGGAAGACAGTATGGCGATTCTGCAAGGATCTAGAACAACTTCCAATTCTGTGTGTTCTTACTTTCCAAGGGCATAGTGAAGTACAAAATCATTCACAAAATCCATCCATGTAACTGTTCTTCATGCTGCTCAGTATGGTGATGTTTTTATCCATCCCCTTTCTGTGAAATGCTACATAAAGCGTATCATTAACACCAGGAAAGCCAAACCTATACAGCTATAATTCAGAAAAGTGAACTCTGTCACATTGACTTATATTTGCACATGTTTCTTTCTAAGATTGTTCTGCCAACACCAAAATGTACCTTATTTTAGGGCATAATCTCTTTTTTGGGCAAAGCTAATTTCCCAGATCATGCTACTTACTTTGTATCATTTATGAAATATAACTTTTTTTAACAATACAATTCCCTACACTTCCTTTTTTTTTAATTAATTAATTTATTTTTTTTCTATTTATTTTATTTTATTTTTTTTTATTATACTTTAAGTTCTAGGGTACATGTGCATAACGTGCAGGTTTGTTACATA
>NW_012114699.1:2611751-2665043 GCF_000951035.1 Colobus angolensis palliatus | reverse complement strand
CTGGGAGTTGGAGACTGCAGCTGTTCCTATTCAGCCATCTTGCTCCCAATTCCCTACACTTCTTTTCAGCCGTGTATCACTGGAGAGAATGTTTCTCTCTTTATTTTGAACATTTCTCTGTCAAAAATAAAAATTCACTCATGTATTTGTAACTATCATACAAATTAATAAAACCCAAGCCTTTTCTAGTAGTATTCTGGAATGTGGAAAATAAATAAATACTATAAAGTACTCTGGGATACATTTTAAACTACATATGTATTCCAAGCATTTTTGAAAAATTTCGATTGAGATTAGATGAAATGAAAAATTTAAAAAGAACAATAACCATTAAACAAATGTATAAAATAGTTTTTTAGAAGTTTATGAGCCCAATTTTTATCTGCAACTATTTTAAAATCCTAAGGATGGTTCTTGTATTTTACTGATTACAAATTGCTTACAGATGAGGAAATATTTCTAATTCTTTCATGAAGTTGTACAAATCTGAGTAAAATTTCTGACATATATGAGGAACAAAGGAAGAAAATTTATAAAGAACAACTTTGACTCATCTTGCTTAATAATATAGATAAGACAATTCTAGACATAATTATGGAAAACTAAATCTGTCAATATTTTGGTAGGATAATAAACCATTATTCAGTAGAGTTTATCCAGGAAATACAAATGCAAAGGTAGATTTGTTTTAGAAAATCTACAGAGAGGAGATAAAGTGTTTAGAATCATGTTCTATGAATCTGACTTTTAGGTTCTTAATTACAACTCTTGCCTTTGCTGTGTGACCTCTGGCAAGTTACTTAACAGTTCTAAATGTTATAACATATTATGCAAAAATAAAAGGAATAATTATTTTAAAAGGACCATTTTTTTATTTACTGGTTAGATTACTATCAACATAGAATATTCATTTGTACTAAAAGGAAAGATCAAAGATCTAGCAGTTAAAAATTAGATTAGAATTCTGATATAGCAGGTGTAAAATTACATGAAAAACATTACAGAAAGGAGAATTTAATCTAAAAAACATAAAAGTATAAAATACTTAAGAATAATTATTCATGAAGAAATGCATTGGATCTATATAAAAATTAAAATACATAAAACATTGTTGAGTGACAAAATAAAATTTGAATGAATCAAAAAAGATATTGTATATCTGAATAGCAAGAGGCAGAATTGTAAATATGTCATTTCTTGACAAATTAAATTACAAATTTAAAGTAATTCCAATAAAAATTTCAATAATACTTTAAGATAACAAATAATTTTAAAATCATTTTATGAGAAAAATGGAGTAAGAAAAACTAAGAAAATTGCATAAATAAGAGATTTAACGGGAACTCGCTTTATATACATGTAAAATACTGCACATTGACACTAGGTGAAACCATTTGACACTGGCACAGATTCAACAGATAAAGCATTAAAATAGAACAGCTAGCCAGGAGTACATATACTTAGACCTAGCAATTACACATCTATGGATTAATTCCAGATATATGATAAAAAGTCATCAGCCATTTATTATAAAAAAAGTTTTTTGTTGTAGTTTTATTCATAATACCAAACCCTTTACCTTCAAACATTAAAAGAATTATGAACCTTGTTAAGTAAAATAGAGAAAACAATAACCTTTGTTGAGGTGTTATGCAGCTACTAAAAAATGCTTTTAAATAATATGTAATTATATAAATATAACACCCTAAATTATGGGAATGGATAAATACATTATGGTGAAAATCTGTGATAGAAGGCTGTAAATATGTTTACATTTGTAATTTTCAATTTTATGATATGAGAAAAATTGATATAATTTTCAAAACCAGGATATAATACTGTGACACAGCAAGGCATTTTATTTTATGAAATTGAGACAAACCAGTATGGTTTCTGACATAATGACATTAAAACAGTATGGACTTATCTCAGTTTTATAAAATAAGAAAAAATGACACCTAGCATGCATACATATGTCCACACAAACACACCTATGTACTAACTATAGATTGTTTCTGGTCCCAGAACATTCATATGTTGAAGTCCTAACTCCCAATACAATAGTTTCTGGAAGTGGAGCTTTGGAAGGTGATTAGTTCATGTGATAGTTAATATTAGGTGTCAACTTGATTGGATTGAAAGATGCCTTGATATCTGGTAAAGTATTGTTTCTAGGTGTGTCTGTGAGGGTATTGCCAGAGGAGATTCACATTTGAGTCAGTGGACTAAGAGAAGAAGACTTACCCTCAATGTAGGTGGGCACTGTCCAATTGGCTGCTGGCATAGCTAGAACAAAGCAGGTGGAAGTAGGTGGGGTAAGCTGGTTTGCTGAGTCTTCTTGCTTCCATCTTTCTCCTGTTCTTGATGCTTCCTTCTGCTCCTTCTTCCCTTGGACATGAGACTCCAGGTTCTTTGGCCTTTGGACTCGTGGACTTAAACTTGGTTTGGCAGGGGCTCTCCAGCCTTTGGCCACAAACTAAAGGCTGCACTGTTGGTTTCCCTACTTTTGAGGCTTTTGGACTCGAGCAAAGCCACTAGTTGTTTCCTTGCTTCTCCACTTCCAGAAAGCCTATCATGAAATTTCACCTTGTGATCGTGTGAGTCAATTCCTCCTAAGAAACTCCCTTTCATGTATACATATATCTTATTAGTTCTGCCACTGTCGTAAACTATTACTAATACAGGTCATGAGGACAAAGCCCTGGTTTAGCCCTATTGAACTGACCCCAGAGAGCTCCCTAGCCCTTTCTACCTATTGTAGACTCAGCAAGACCTCTGTGTATGTACAAGGAAGGAGGCCCTCAGCAAACATGGAATCTGCAGGCATCTTGATTGTGGACTTTCCCAGCCTCCTGAATTGTGAGAAATAAGCTTCTATTTTATAAGCCACACAGTTTGTGGTATTTTTGTTATAGCAGCTTGAATGGACTAAGAAATATACAGATATACAGTTAACCTTTGAACAACATTGCTTTGAAACTTACAGGTCCACTAAAAGTCAAATTTTCTTCACCTCTGCCATGCATAAGACAGAAAGACCAACTCCTCCTTTTCCTCCTCTTCCTCAGCCTATTCAATGTGAAGACAAGAATGAAGAACTTTATGATGATACAATTCTACTCAATGAATAATAACTATGTTTTATCTTTCTTATGATCTTCTTGATAACATTTTCTCTTCTCTAGCTTACTTTACTGTAAGAATATAGTATATGATATCCATAACTTACAAAATATGTGTTAATCAACTGTTTATGTTATTGGTAAGGTTTCTGGTCAACAGTAGGCTATTAGTAGTAAGGTTTTGGAAAGTTAAAAGTTACACATGAAATTTAAACTGCATGGCGGGGTCAATGCCCCTCACCCCTGTGTTGTTCAAGCTTTAACTGTATTTCAAAGGAAAATTCAACATGGATTGGTAGAATTATAAGTGAGATATTTTCTTTATACTTTTATCTATTAATTTACTTTCCTACAGTGACTACCTTCTCTTTATAGCATAAAAAATCCTACTGAAAAGCAAAAACTTCTATATAGACTGTAATATATTTTAAAATTATAATATGATAAAGAATGTATAATAAATTACTGAGGAAAGAAAGGGATGTTTAATATATGGTTATGGAACAATTTTTCAATTATTAATAAGAAAATCCAAGCATATTTGTATTTTGCACCAAAATTAATTACAGGTATTTGAGGAATTGATAGTAAAATATTAAAATAAAATGACTGGCAGCAGAAAAAGGAGATGCAATATTTATCAGATCTCAGATGCAGGACCCAAAGAAAATCTTCTAGATTCTAAAGGCAGATGATGAAGGAAAAATAGAGGGAAATACTTGATTATGTAAAAATGCAAAATGTAAATTTCTGCTTGCCATATATATATATATATATTAGAAATTAAAAGGAAAAAAGTCAAATAATAACATTCACACAAAAGTAATGTCTTTACCATGTAAAGATCAATAAAAGCACCAAATTATTCATAGAATAAGACACAAAATGACTAATAAGATGGAGCAGTTTGACCTTTCAAATAAAGTAAGAAATTATAATTAAAACAGCAGTAAGATACTATGTTGATATTGTTTAAATTGAAAATTCTTTTCTTATTATATGAAGTTGTACTTTGGATGTGTAATGAAACACTTTCATAATCTGCTAATCAAAGTATAATCTGGTAAAATTTTTGGAAGGATACTTTAACAGTTGGCACAAAATATATTGAAGAATCATTCTGTTTGATCAAATTATTCTCACTATTTCTGAGTGAGAGAGGAAATCTATTTTAAGCAGTGTATTAGTCTGTTTTCATGCTGTTAATAAAGACATATCTGAGACTGGGTAATTTAAAAAGGAAAGAGGTTTAATTGGCTAACAGTTCCACATGGCTTGGGAGGTCTCACAATCATGATGGAAAATCCATGAGAAGAAAAGTCATATCTCATATGGCGACAGGCAAGATAACTTGTGTGGGGGAACTTCCCTTTATAAAACCATCAAATATCATGAGATTTATTTACTGTAATGAGAACAGCATGGGAAAGACCAATCCCATGATTCAGTTACCTCCCACTGGGTCCCTCCCATGACACAAGGGAATTAGGGAGCTACAATTCAATATGAGATTTGGGTGGGGACATAGGCAAACCATAGCATTCCACCCAGCCCCTCCCAAATCTCATCACGTTTCAAAACTGGTCATGCCTTCCCAACAGTCTCACAAAGTTTTAATTAATTTCAGCATTAACTCAAAAGTCCACAGTCCAAAATGTCATCTGAAACAAGGCAAGTCTCTTCCATCTATGAGCCTGTAAAATCAAAAGCAAGTTAGTTACTTCCTAGATACAATGGGGGTACAGACATTGGTTAAACACACCTGTTCCAAATGGGAGAAACTGGCCAAAATGAAGGAGCTACAGGTCCAATGAAAGTCCAAAATCCAGCAGGGCAGTCAAATTTTAAAACTCCAAAATGATCTCCTTTGACTCCATGTCTCACATCCAGGTCATGTTGATGTAAGAAGTGAGTTCCCATGGTCTTGGACAGCCCCCCTCCCGTGGCTTTTCAGGGTATAGTCCACTTCCTGGCTGCTTTCATGGGCTGACATTGAGTGTCTGTGGCTTTTTCAGGTGCCCAGTGCAAACTGTTGGTAAGTCTACCATTCTGGGGTCTGGCAGATGGTGGCCCTCTTCTCACAGTTCCAGTAGTCAGTGTCCTAATGGGGACTCTGTGTGGGGTCTCGCTCCCCACATTTCCATTCTACACTGCCCTAGTAGAGGTTTTCCATAATGGCCCCGCCCCTGTAGCATACCTCTGCCTGGACATTCAAGCATTTACATACATCCTCTGAAATCTAGGGGGAGGTTCCCACACCTCAGTTCTTCAGATCTGCACACCTGCAGGCCCGACACCACGTGGCAGCCACCAAGGCTTGGGGCTTTCACCCTCTGAAGAAATAGCCTGAGCAGTATGTTGGCCCCTTTAAGCAACAGCTGGAGTGGCTGGGACACAGGGCAACAAGTCCAGAGACTGCACAAAGCAGCAAGGCCCTGGGGCAGGAAATCATTTTTTCCTCCTAGGCCTTCCAGTTTGTGATGGGAGGGGCTACTCTAAAGACCTCTGACATGCCCTGGAGACATTTTCCCCATTGTCTTGGTGATTAATATTTGGTTCCTCATTACTTATGTAAATGTCTGTGTAAGTTATGTTTGAATTTCTCCTCAGATAATGAGTTTTTCTTTTCTATCGTATTATCAGGCTGCAAATTTTCTGAACTTTTATGCTCTGCTTCTATTTTAAACATATGTTCCAATTCCAAACCATATATTTGTGAATATGTAAAACTGAATGCTTTAATAGCACCCAAGTCATATCTTGAATGGTGTGCTGCTTAGAAATTTCTTCTGCCAGATGCCCTAAATTATCTCTCTCAAGTTCAAAGTTTCACAAATCTCTTGGGCAGGAGCAAAATGCCACCAGTCTCTTTGATAAAACACAGTAAGACTCTCCTTTGCTTCAGTTCCCAACACGTTCCTCATCTCCATCTGAGGCCACCTCAGCCTGGTCTTTATTTTCCATATCACTATCAGCATTTTAGTCAAAGTCGTTCAACAAGTCTCTAGGAAGTTCCAAACTTTCCCATATCTTCCTGTTTTCTGAGTTCTACAAACTGTTTCAGCCTCTGCCTGTTACCCAGTTCCAAAGTCACTTCCACATTTTCAGATCTCTTTACAGCAGCACCACACTCTACCAGTGCCAATTTACTGTAATAGTCTGTTCTCATGCTTCTAATAAAGACATACCTGAGACTGGGTGATTTAAAAAGGAAAGAGGCTTAATTGACTCACAGTTCCACATGGCTGGGGAGGCCTCACAATCATGGCAGAGGGCAATGAGGAGCAAAGTCACATCTTATATAGTGGCAGGTAAGAGAACTTGTGTAGAATTCCCCTTTATGAAACCATCAGATCTTGTGAGATTTATTATCATGAGTATAGCATGGGAAAGTCCCACCCCCATGATCCAATTACTTCCCAATGGGTCCCTCCCACAACACATGGGAATTATGGAGTTATCATTCAAGATGAGATTTGGGTGGGGACACAGCTAAACAATATTAAGCAGATAGAGATGCCATCAACTTTATTGGTCTAAAAGACTCTTATTAAATATTTATATGTAACAGTGAAAAATTAGAAATTATCTGAATTACCAATAATAGACTATTGTGCCACATTTGTTAGTAGATTACTACATAACATTATAAACAATGTATAATTAAAATTGTTTAATGGAATAACGCATGTATATGAATTAATTCGGGTTATAGAGAGAAGAATACAAAACTATAACCCAACGTTACTAAACAGAAATAGTGGTGCTTGATAAAATTTGTATGAAAAATAATTGAAAAGAATATATCAATACTTCTCTCAGCATCACAAGCCTATGCTCATTTAATATTTATCTTTATAAATGTTTTTTATTTTCCAAATTTTTAAAATGAGCTTTTATTATTATAATCAGAAAAAAACCAAGGTTTCTCTCTTAGGCTTTCTTAAATTATATATTAATTTTGAATTTTCATTGAACTCCCCATTCTACTTCTCTTCTTTATTAATTTAATAATTGGTTTGTTTCTTTACAGAAAGTAAATTTCCATTTCCTGAAAATTGAAGCCATTTATCACCCTGCATCAGATTTCATAGTTTGAATTTAGTTCAGATGAAATTTGTCTTTTAAGAGACAAAGAATACACTTTTTTGTTCTTAATCCTTTGAATGAAAAACATAACTAAATATTTAAAGATGGTCCTGTCAAACCACATCAAAATGGAAATCTAGTTTTATTACAAACTTCCTCAAATGTAACAGTTCATTTAGGTGAGATCAAAACAACCTATCTCGACTGACAACTATTGAAGAAATGATCTACAAAACTACATCTAAACTCACAGAGATAAAGGTAAAAAATATTCTTTCCTTGCCTACTAGGAGCAATTTTGGTTTTCTTTCTTTTTTCTTTTCCTTTATTTTCTCCTCTTCTCTTTGTTAACTTTATAAAGGAAACATTTATCCATCTCCTCCATTTAATATTTTGAAACAAGCTTAGATTACCAGGACTGTATTGGATTATTAAATCTTGTCAATAATTTAAGGTTATTATAATATTTTATCTTTTCTTTGTATGACACTGACTTGCTATTCTCTGAATACACTATGCACATTAATACCTTCATGCTTTTGCACATGCTATTTCTTATGCAGGATATTTTTTCTGCCCTTTTTTCTTACAGGTGAAAACATATTTGTCCTTTAGCACAACATTTAAATATAAGTAATACTTTCCCTGTGAAAATTTTCAGTCATTAATTGATTTTTGTTCCTTTTTCACTTTACATATACTTTTGTGACTTTGGATTATTTCTGTATCAAATGAGAGAAAATCCAACCCTGGTTTGAGTGAAAGAAAAAAGGTGGATGATTGTTATTCTTAGACACAGCTTAAATCAGGGACTCAACGTCACCAAGGCCAAGTAAAATTGCTTACCTCTGTAATGAATTTACTACAGTGTGGCTCTTTCCTTGTGGTGGTCAACTGGAACTTCAGGCTTCTGTGATTTTGGTAGTACCTGAAGAAGGCACAGGAATTTCTTAAAGACCAACTTGGCCCTAGAGTCTTGAGCAAATCACTGCGGTTAGGTCTAGATTAGCATGGTCTAGATAACTGACCTATCCCTAAAGGAATCACAGTGTTTCTAGTGATTAAATACTTTGATAGGTGGGGCCTAAAAATACTAGAAAGAAGTAATGATGTGAAAATTGGAAGCCAGAAAAAGTGAGAAGATTTTTCTTTCCATGGGATGATGGGATTTTCCTTTAGTATTACCGTTGAACTGGGCATGTAGGAATCTACAAGACATTCTTCTTCCAATTATAAGCAAATCATTTAAATCAAAGAATTATATAAATAAAACTCCAGAGTAACAATTAAATATATACTTCTTCACTATGCAGTATAGTAATAATCTAAAATATTTCTAGAGAGTGATTTATAGGTTAAGAAGTTTAAGACTTAATTAAAATATATGGGAGGTTATTGTTTTGAACTGAGCTCCTGCACTAGGCCGCAGCAGACCAGACCAAGCCAAAATTGAGTCACTCATGCTAGGTTTCATGTAATCAAACTCAAGTTGCAAACAGGTGAGTTAAGTTAAAAATAAAGAACTAGAGATTCACAACAACTAATCAGAAGAGGCCCAATCAACCTGAGTCATCATGACAAGGAAGTCCCCTCTGCTTTAACCCTATAAGAACAGTAATGTTGAAATGACCAGTCTACTTTTCGTTCCTTGTTTCTGCTTTCTTCAGCTTTTTCTGATAAAAAACTCATCTCCTTCACTTGAATCATCAGAGTGATTTTTATCTTATATATGGGATTTTATTAAATTCATGAATCACTAATAAAAGGTCTTGAAACACAACTTGCTGAAATTTTGCTTTTTGACATGACAAAAGGAAAAATATACATTAGGGAAGATAAAACACGTGATATATTCGGTGAAAATAA
The DNA here is from genome assembly GCF_000951035.1 of Colobus angolensis palliatus. NCBI lineage: Eukaryota > Metazoa > Chordata > Mammalia > Primates > Cercopithecidae > Colobus > Colobus angolensis. Next base: position 2,655,966 of record NW_012114699.1, on the reverse strand, counting down.
GAAACTTTCATACTCTTTTTCAGGTATTACACAAGAAGAGTTTCATCTTTGCAATGATGGTACTATCCTGTGAACCGTAAAATTAAATGTATTTATACTTTCCTTCTTCTACAAATATTATATGACTTAAAGTGATAAAACAAGAATATATGAATTGGCGAACACCGGGAGGCTTTTTTTTTTTATCATCAAACTGGAATCTGTAGATCAATAACTTTGCAACACAAGATTTACAATTGCTTTCAAAGAAAGCCAGAAATTGAACAGTGATGCAGTGCCGTAAAGTAGACAGTACTATAAGGTCACATGTGAAGGATTGCAGTCCTAGAAATCTTCCATAAATAAAAACTCCTGGCTACTTAGGTTACAATTAAAGGGTCACTTAACCAACCATCAAGGACAGTTGACCACTAAATCTGTAGGTCTGATATGCTGAGACATTTTTTCATCACATAACCGATGTTAACAATTTGGAAACCTGCCTGATGCAGTAGTCTCAGATCTGTTACTTCTGTTATGGTCATTCAGTTAGCTGTAATACCACCTGTTCCACCAGCAGCAAATCATGATTTTACATTGGAGATGTTGATTCAATAAAATAAGGAAAATCCTCATGTCAGACCATCAAGTAGAATTTTCTGGGGTTCAGAATAGTGCTGCTTTTTTAAGCCAAAATATTTCAAATTTTCAAATGATAAACAGTTTATTTTAGTTATAATTAAAATATCTCTTGTATAATATCTTTAAAATAAACAAAACTTTGAAGAAAATATCAATCAGCCCTTATCTCACCATCTAGAGATAACTTGTTGAGTTGGCAGTATGTATTTCCTGCCAGTCATTTATCTATGCCTGTGTGTGAAATAATGATAACAATGATTACAACAACAATAGCAGCTATTTATGTAAACCCTAAGTACACCAGATACTTAATTTTAAGTGCTTTAAGTGGATTGTAATACTTAATCCTCCAACAACCCAAATAGCCCTTACAGTAATCTCAATTTTACATAGAAAAAAGAAGCTTAGAGATAGAAAATAAATTCTCCAAGATCAGATCTTAAGTTTTGAAAGCCAGATTCAAACTAATATCTGACCCCAAAGCCCTTGAGCTTAACCTCTGCACTATACTTTCTCATTAAAGACATATTCAAAATAATGTTCAATAAGTTTGATTAAAATTTTATGACAAATTTATTGAGATATAATTCACAAATCTGAAATTTCACCCTTTTAAAGTGTACAGTTTGGTGGCTTTGATATATTCACAGATTTATGTTACCATTGGCACTAATTTCAGAATATTTTTATTACCCCCCAAAATATCACATACCCATTATCTGTTGCTCGACATTTCTCTTTTTCATCAAAACCTGACTATGAATAATTTACATATTATATCAATGGATTTGGCTGTGCTGGATATTTTACATGATTGGAATCATGCAACAAATGGTCTTTTGAATCTTACTCATTTCACTTTGCATAATGTTTTCAAAGTTCATGTTGTACTATGCATCAGCACTTCGTTTCTTTTGTTGTTCTTGTTTTGTTTTGTTTTGTTTTATTGTGGTAAAATGCATGAAACATAAAATTTACTATTTCAACCATTTTAGAGTGTAAAATTTAGTGGTTTTTTTGTGCATTCTCAGTAGTGTGTAATCATCACTATCTGGTTCCAACTTTTTTCATTACCTCTGATACTGTGAAATATAATAAGAAATGTATGTATGTGTGATGGTTAATACTGATTGTATTGAAGGTTACAAAGTATTGATCCTGGGTGTGTCTGTGAGGGTGTTGCAAAAGGAGATTAACATATGAGTCAGTAGGCTAGGAAATGCAGATCCACTTTTTATTTATTATTATTATTATTATTTTAGATGGAGTTTGACTCTTGTTGCCCAGGCTGGAGTGCAATGGCGTGAGTTCAGCTCACGGCAACCTCCACCTCCTGGGTTCAGCAATTCTCCTGCCTCAGCTTCCTGAGTAGCTGGGATTACAGCTATGCACCACCATGCCTGTCTAACTTTGTATTTTTAGTAGAGACGGGATTTCTCCATGTTGGACAGGCTGGTCTCGAACTCCTGACCTCAGGTGATCCACCTGCCTTGGCATCCCAAAGTGCTGGGATTACAGGCGTGAGGCACCATGCCTGGCCCAGACCCACTCTTAATCTGGGTGGGCGCAGTCTAATCAGCTGCCAGAATCTGGTTGGGCACAGTCTAATCAGCTGTCAGCACAGCTAGAATATTAGCAGGCAGAAAAACGTAAAAAGAGAGACTGGCCTAGCCTTCCAGCCTATATCTTTCTCCCATGATGGATGCTTCCTGCCCTCAAATGTTGAACCCCAAATTCTTCACTTTTGGAACTCGGAATGGCTCACCTTGCTCCACAGCCTGGAAATGGCCTATTGTGGGACCTTGTGATCATGTGAGTCAATACTTAATAAACTCCTATACACACACACACACATATATATGGGGGTGTGTGTGTGTGTGTGTGTGTGTTTTCCATTAATAGCATCTCTCTAGAGAACCCTGACTAATACAGATTTTGCTACCAGGAGTGTTTCTAGAGGAACAGAATATTAAGGATGGAGTTCCTTCACTGTTTTTGGGGTTTCTGGAGTTAGCTGCTTAATATTATTAGACCCCAAAATGCTAATGACTTTACTTCTAAGAGTATGCAGAGCATCGATAGTCTTCGGTGTGAACTGTCTAGGGAGTTATGCAAAATAAATGCATTTGACGCTCCTGATTCATCACTCATGAGAGACAAGGTGTTTCGTGACTCTGTACATAATAACTTTTCCATATGTGGAGAAACAAGGATCATAATGAAGCTGATTGGTTGCTCCTAAGTTCAGTGGACAAAGTGATGAAAGAAAATGATGAACTCAGAGATTTTATCTCCCTGCTTCAGAAGCAGATACTGAGCCTCAAATCTGCTAAGATTGCTCTGAGTGGGAGTCTCATCTCCTGTAGAGAAAGAGTTGAAATTGTGGAAAAACAGATAAGCTTTTATCATGTGAGTGGTTGGCTTGCAACAAAAGGTGCATGCACAGCCCCACCAGGTGTCTACTGCTAAAGTGAGGGCATTAACTGGAAAAGAATGGGACCATGCAACTTGGAATGGGGATGTGTGGGAGCACCTTGATGAAGCTAGGAACACTGAGTTTGTAAACTCTGATGAAACTTTTCTGTCAGAGAAAACAGCTTCCCCATATCCAGTAGTGGCAACATCCCCTCCCCAACCCATGCTGCCATCAGCCTTTCTACCTTAGTCTGAGGATAGAAGCCCCTGCGTTGCCTGAGGCAACAGTTATGGCCTCCCCTGAGGCAGCTGCAAGACAAGATAATGTTAATTATCCTCAGGAGCCACTCTCAATACCCCTGTTTAATTCTAGACCTATAACTAGACTAATGTCCCGGCAGGACCCTAGAGGTGAGGTTGAGAGTGTGACCCATGAGGAGGTATGCTACACTCGAAAATAACTGCTTGAGTTTTCTAATTTATATAAACAGAAATCTGGAGAACAGCCATGGGAGCGGATATTAAGCGTGTGTGATAATGGTGGAAGGATCATAGAGTTGGATCAGGTTGAATTTATTGATTTGAGTCCACTAAGTAGACGTTGCATTTAATGTTGCAGCTCGGGGATTTAAAAAAAGGTTCTAATAGTTTACTTGTTTGGTTTGCTGAAATATGAATTAAGAGACGACCCACTGTGAGTGAGCTGGAAATGCCTGCTATCCCTTGGTTTAATGTAGAGTAAGGGATCCAAAGGCTTAAGGAGATTGGGACAGTGGAATGGATTAGTCACTTTAGACCTATTTATCCCAGCTAAGAGGGTCCAGAGGATATACCACTGACCAATGCCTTGTGAAATAGATTTGTGAGGGCAGCACCTTCATTTTTAAAGGTCCCTGTAATTGCTCTTCTCTGTATGTTGGATCTAACAGTGGGAAATGCAGTCACTCAACTACACAGTTTAAATACAATGAGAATAATTGGATCCCAAGGTGTCAGGGTCCAAGTGGCAACACTGAACTGTCAAAGACAAGGTGGGCGTAGCTACCATAATGGACAGCAGAGGCAACATGGCAATCAGAATGGTGTGACTTGTGTAGAGCTCTGGCAATGGTTAATTAATCATGGTGTCGCTAGAAATGAATTTGATAGGAAGCCTACTGCATTCCTATTAATTTACATAAGAAGAAAACTTCTAGGTAGAATGGAGAAAAGACAGATTTGAATTATAAAAACAGAGAATCACAGCCCCTCAATCAATTTCCAGACTTGAGTCAGTTTACAGATCCAGAATCCGTTGAATGAAGGGTAGGCCAGGTCCCCTTGAAGTAGGACCCCACTACACTACCGACAATTTATGCTGTTAATCTTTCTCCCATCTTTCCCCAAGAAGACCTCAGGCCTTTTACCAGGGTAACCATGCACTGGGGAAAGGGAAATGGTCAGACATTTTGGGGACTACTGGACACTGGCTCTGAGCTGCTGTTGATTCCAGGGGACCCAAAACGTCATTGCTGTCCTCCAGTTAAAGTAGGGACTTATGGAGGTCAAGTAATTAATGGAGTTTTAGCTCACGTCAAACTTACAATGGGTCCCATGTGTCCCTGGATTCATCCTGTGGTCATTTCCCCTGTTTAATAATGCATAATTGGCATACAGATACTTAGCAGCTGGCGGAATCCCCATATTGGCTCCCTGACTGGTAGGATGAGGGCTATTATGGTGGGAAAGGCCAAATGGGAGCCATTAGATCTACCTCTACCTAGAAAAAATAGTAAATCAAACACAATACCACATACCTGGAGGGATCACAGAGATTAGTGTCACAATCAAAGACTTGAAAGATGCAGGGAGTGGTGACTCCCAACACATCCCCACTCAACTCTCCCATTTGGCCTGTGCAGAAAACAGATGGATCTTGGAAAACGACAGTGGATTATCATAAGCTTAACCAAGTGGTGACTCCAATTGTAGCTGCTGTACCAGATGTGGTTTCATCTGTACCAGATGAGCAAATTAGCACATCTCTTGGTACCTAGTGTGCAGTCATTGACTTGGCAAATGCTTTTTTTCTCCATTCCTGTCTGTAAGACCTGCCAGAAGCTATTTTCCTTCAGCTGGCAAAGCCAGCAATATACCTTTACTATCCTACCTCAGGGGTATATCCACTATCTGACTTTGTGTCATAATCTAAGAGACCTTGATCGCTTTTTGCTTCTGCAAGATATAACACTGGTCCATTCCATTAATGATATTATGCTGTTTGGATCTGGTGAGCAAGAAGTAGCAAACACACTGGACTTATTGTTAATATGTTTCTGTGCCAGAGGTTGGGAAATAAATCTGACTAAAATTCAGGGAACTTCTACCTCAGTAAAATTTGTAGGGGTCCAGTAGTGTGAGACCTGTCAAGATACTCCTTCTAAGGTGAAGGACAAGTTGCTACATTTAGCCCTTCCTACAACCAAGAAGGAGGCACAATGCTTAGTGGACCTATTTGGATTTTGGAGGCAACACATTACTCATTTGGGTGTGTTACTCCGACCCATTGATTGAGTGACCCAAAAAGCTGCCACTTTCATGTGTGGTCCATGTGTGTATACGTATTTCATTAGTTCTGTCTCTCTAGAGAACCCTGACTAATACAGTGTGATAAGAAATATATATTTGGTCTTCATTCCAGTTTCTGGCACAGAACTCCTAAAACCCTTAGAATGACTATGCAATAGCGGTGCTAGGAGCATTTTTTTTGTTCTAATATTTATCTTTGACCCCAGTACCTGACACAGACCTCTTGAAATTTCATGAATGATAAGGGTGTCTTTTGTTATATTGAGACAGCTCTTGATGGGCTCCTGATTGAGGGCTGATCACCTAAAAGACCAAGTCATGATTAGAAACTTGGAACTTTCAGCCCAACTATCATTCTCTGGGGAAAGAGGAGGAGCTAGAAATTGATTTAATAACCAACCAGGCCTACATAACAAAGACTCCACAAGGATTCTTTAAGTATAAAGTTTGGAGAGTTTCTGGGTTGGTGAACATGTCCACATGACATGAGGATGGCATGACTTAAGTCCACAGAGAAAGAAGCTTCTTCACCCTATGTACCTCTTCATCTGACTTTTCATCTGTATCCCCCAACACATCTTTTATCAATATAATAAACCAGTAAATGTAAATATGTGTACTGAAGTTCTGTGAGCTTCTGTAACATATTCATCGAAAAGGGGATTGTGGAAATCTCCGATTTGTAGCCATGTCAGACAGAATTTGTGGGTAACTTACTACTTGCAATTGTCATCTATAATGCAGGCAGTTTTGTGGGACTGAGCCTTGAAACTACCTGCAGATGGTGTTGAGACAGCCATATGGGATGGGTTCTGGGGGAATCTCCAACCAACCTTCTCACTGGGAATGTGCAATAAAGTGGAAACACAGAAGTTTGTGCCCTTTGCAGTGGGGAGGAGCCTGGCCCCTCCTCTTCCTGTGTGAAACCTGGGATTTGAATGGCCAGATGGCAAGTGCTCTATCAGGATTCTGGCATGTGAGAGCCCCTGTTTCCCCCTTTTCTTCCTTCTCATGCAATAAAACCCTGTCTTATTCACCATTCAAATTGTCTGCCAGCCTGAATTTTCGTGGGTGTGGGACAAATAACCCCATCTTTAGCTGAACTAAGGAAAAGTCCTGCAACCGTGTCAGAATTGCGTTAAATTTTAGGATATTCACCTGGTGTCAGAGAATTGGTTGGTGTGGGGAAAACCCACACACATCTGATGTCAGAAGGGAAATGTTCTGTTTTTGTTTGTATTTTGTTTTGTGAATGAGAGTATAGAAGAAAACAGTTAATTTTTTTTCCTATACATCACCCCAAAAGGAAACTCAAGAGACTCTCTTCAGTTCTCCTCCTCCTAACCCACTGGCAACCGTTCATCTGTATTCTTCTATGAGTTTACCTATTCTGTATATTTCAAATAAGTGATGTAATAAAATATGTGACTTTTTGTGTCTGCTTTCACATACTTATAATAATGTTTCAAGGTTCATCTATGCTGTAGCATGTAACAATACTTCATTACTTTCCATGGCTGAATAGTATACCATTGTGTAGATATACCACTTTTGTTAATTCATTCATCAGTTAATGGGTATTTGAGTTGTTTCCATCCTTTGACTATTGTGAATAGGGCTGCTATGAATATTCTTCAAGTTTTATTTGAACATCTATTTTCAATTTTTTTGAGGGTATACCCAAGAGTGGAATTGCGCTGTCACATGGTAATGCTAGGTTTAACATATAGTGGAAACTCCAAACATTTTTCCACAACAGCTACACCATTTTACCGTCCTTCCGACTATTCAAGAGTCTTCAGATTTTTGCACGTCTTCACAAAACATTTGTTATTTTTTATTATTATATCTGAATGTCCAGTGGTAGCACACTGTGGTTTTCATTTGCATTTCTCTAATGACTAATGCTGTTGAGCATCTTTTCACATGCTTTTTGACCATTCATATATCTTTTTTGAGAAATGCCTATTCAAGTCTATTGCCTATTTGTTTCATTGGGTTGTTTGTCTTTTTGTTGAGTCATAAGAGTTCATTACATATTATGGATACTAAAGCCTTATCAGATATGATTTACACATATTTTCTCCCATTCTGTGAATTGTATTTTCACTTTATGAATGTTGTCCGTTGATGCACAAAAGTTTTGTTTTCTAGAAAGTCCAATTTATCTGTTTTCTTTTCCTGCTTCTGTTACTAGTGTCACATAAGAAACAGCTGACAAATCCAAGGACATTCAGATTTATTCCTATGCTTTCTTCAAATAGTTTTATAGTTTTAGTTATTATATTCATTGATGCATTCTGGGTTTGGTTTGGTTTTGTATATGGTGTGATGTTAGGATCCAATTTCACTCTTTTCCATGTGAATATCTAGTTGTCTCCAACCATTTGTTGAAAAGACTATTTTTTCCCCACTGAGTGGTCTGGGCATTTTTCCAAAAAGTCAATTGACAAGAGATATGTGGGTTTATTTTTGGACTCTCAGTTATATTCCATTGAGATATATATATATATGTATATATATATATCTCCTCATGCTATTACATTGTCTTGTTGACTATTGCTTTTTAGTAAGGTTTGAAAGTGGAAAGTGTTAGTCTTCCAGCCTTTTTTTTTTAAATATTGTTTTGGCTATTTAGAATTTTTTGTGATATTACATTGATAGACTTGTGTGTGTTGAAACAAATACATTAATATATTCCTGGGGTATATTCCACTTTATTCTATTGCATAATATTTTAAATATTTTTATCTATATTTATAATGGATTTTAGTCTCTAACTTTGATTACTGTGATGTTTTTGACTGTCATTTTTCTTTAAAGAAGAGTAATTCTGGCTTCATACGTGAGATAGAAAGTGTTCCTTTCATTTTTTTTAAGAATTTGAGAAGAATTGTTATAATTTCTTACTTAAGAGTTTGGTAGAATTCACCAAGGAAACCATTTTCTCCTGGCCTTTACTCGAAGGATTTTGAATAATTATTCCATGTCTTTACTTGTCTCCAGGTCTATTCAGATTTTCTTTGCTTTCTTCTTTCTTCTTTCTTCTTTCTTCTTCTTCTTCTTCCCCCTAGCTTGGTAGTTTTTGCTTTCTTAGAATTTTTTTTCATTTTATCTGAATTATCTAATTCTTTCGTGTAAAATTATTCCTAGTATTATTTTATAAGCCTTTTTATTTCTGGAAGATCATTAATTAAGTCCCTACTTTCATTTCTGGTGGCAGTAGCTTGTATCTGCTTTATTTTTTTCTCAGTCTAGCTAAAGATTTGTAAGGTTTTTGTTTTGTTTTCATTTTTGTTTTTGTTTTTTACATTTTCAGAGAGCCAACATTTGGTTTCATTGATTTTTAAAAATTTTCCATCCTCCATTTTGTTTATTTCCTTTCTAATCTTTATTATTTCATTCTGCTAGCTTTAGGTATAATTTGTTCCTCATTTTCTAATTCTTTAAGGTAAAAAGTTAGCTTGTTGACTTGCAATCATTCTCTTTTTTAAAAGTTTTATTTTTCAAATTTCTTATAGCACTGTGATATAATAGTGAGAAAATTAAATTAGGTGTCAGGAGACTAGGGTGTGAGACCTGAAGTTGCCACTCATTAATGATAACATTGGCAATTGGAGGCAATCCTTTGAGTATCATACTATTCAAATATGAAATGAGATGATTAGAATAGAAGATTTCTAAGGTCCTCTTGTAAATTGAATCTTCAGTCTATAATTTAAACATCCACAGTTGAATGCTTTTGCAATTTATTTTTCAGGAAACTTATACTAATTTAAGATATTTAATAATTATAGGTTTATTTTGTTATATTACTTTATATTTTTAGAATTGTATATTTATGGAGATGAGAAAGGAAGAAGAAACAGAATAGCAAGAAGCCTACCCTTTTTGGTGCAACCTGTCCTGAGCCATGTGTAATTTAATTAAGACCCTTTTCCACTATTCACAATAATACGATAAAAATTTCACTTACATGAAATTCTCAGAGCTTGTTGACAGACACCAACACAGTTGGGAGAATGTATACATAAGACATTGAAAAAAGAAATAAATTGCAAAGGGGGATTTGATGAATATTGATTTATTTAAGTGAAAAGAAAGGTGTCAGCAGTTCAAGCAAGGCCTACACATAGTCAAAGAGGGAAGTGTTTGAGTAAGCCATGGCAACACATAAGTAAAGATAGATAATAAAATATACTTCAGATTTTAAGGTACTGAGGGATAGACTTGTAAAAATGGAATCCAGAAAAGCAGATAATTTGATGTTCTAATAAATGATGAAACTGGAACAAACCATTGTAAAAGAATGACATATTGGAAGTCAAAGAGTCAGCCCCATCATTACATAAAAGTCAATTCCAAAGTGCAGCTAAGGACCAATAATTGATTTCCGTATTTCTTGCATCTTGAAATTCATTATATTTTACATAGTTGATTAAGACAGTCTGATGTCCTACTATGGAAGACCTGAGATATATATATACATATTTCAAAATGTAGGTATAGTCTGCTGTCTGAAGGTCACAAACTAATTATTTCTTATTCACCTGAATTATGGCAATGGAAATGATGGCAACCAAACACTACTGTTCCCAAAAGCAGCGATTATTTTGCAGCTGGAAAATGGAATTGAAGTCTGTTCTAATATTTTTACTTAGGGACTCATAATTTGAGCATACGCCATTACCAGGATCTATTTTCTTGACTTTCTAGGAATATATAGTCCACATTATAAAGTTATTGTCCTCTTTATCAGACTTCTAAAGTGAGATGACTCAGATGTTATGTGAAAAACAACCTACATTACAACATGGGTCATTGTGTGTTCCTTTCTTTGCAATAGGGACATATTAACAGCTGTGTAACATTTAACCTAAAACTTCTAAAATATTGAACAACATATCCCCTTTCACAAAAAAATGTGATTTCAAGCATCCAACTGTGGTTGCTTCTTTGATTTATTTATTTTTCACAAAACCTATACTAAGCCTATCTCCAAATACATTATAGGCTATTTGTTACATCAATACTTTGCTTTAATACCAATGTTTCTGTATGTATTAATGTTGTATTTAGTTGCCAAAAGTGCTTCATGCATTCAACTATTTGATGCTTTCTGATATTACTCAATATCAGCTGGAAAGAATCACACTGAACACATAGGAACTTTTATTAATAACAGTGTGCCTTATGGGAGAACACTTTTCACACATGCAACTAATTTGTGTGTATTTAATAAGTATGTGTCCCTTAGACCTCTAGACTCTGGATTCACTCCATACTGTTACAATATAGCAGCTGAATCACAGTACTACTCTCTATGTCTCTCCATTTGTTTAATTGGGCTGGGAGGTGGAAGGCAGATGTTCTTTCCCAGGTACCACTTATTCTACAATCCCTATTCCTCAATTCCTACCAAACACTACTTAACAAGTGCTTTAAATATATCAGATTTGTACTGAAGTTTTGTTATAATATAGTGGGACTACAGGACAACAGAAAACAACTTAAAATTTAACATGAAATATCACTATCCTAAAAATTTACCAGGCCTTTCTCACCTCTAAGTGTTTCTTGGTGGGGATATCCCTTCCTTTGGCTGTCATTATTTTAAATTTCCTTTTGTTTATCTCCAAAGTTCCATTTCCTTCATGCCCATCTCCACATTGATGTCCTTTACCTTCTCTTTCAGGCTGCTTACATGAACTCAAAATGTCTTTTACAGTTTTAGGTAAAACTAACAAGTTAATCTTTGGTGCTCCAGGTTCTAATTGTTTCAAACAAAAAGTCTTATCAAAGTACATGTTGGGCGTTTTCCTGAGGGAGGGGGGGAAGGACAATATTTACCATTGAGGAAATTGTTGCTTTTCCCCTAGAATACAGCAGCAAAGCAGACATTTTGTTTTCTAAAGAGCATTTTTCCTATATGGCTACATAGAGAGGAGTGTTTATACCTTGGAAATTCACAGGTGCATGCATGATATCCCCATCTTCGTGCAAGCTATATGTCAGAAGATTTACCTAGTTTGCAATATCTTAAGAAGTTTTACCCTCTATTAAATCTTTCCAATTTATATGAACATCAATATTCCTGGTTCCAGCTGCTCACAAAAAGGTCTGTCTTTTCTCTCTGTTGCCCCCAATCATTTATCTCTCACTCATACGATTTCTAAAAGTTACTTTCCACATTCTGCAGGAACTACTTGACTAAGTGGTGATCTTAAATGTGACACTGTTATAAAGAATAAGTACATGAAAAAAGATCAAAAGATAATGTATGTAATTTTCAAATTCCTCAAATGTGATACATAATGAAAACAATACATATGAATGTCTTCAAGGAGAAAAAATAAACTGTAAACAAATTTCAGTTATATCACATTTTACTATAAATTATATTCCTGAGCCACTATATGTAAATTTAACTTTCATAAAATAAATGGCATATGGAAGCTTTTAAGAAGAAAGCAGTACTTCAATGTGACTCTGCAATATATTCTTTTATAAAGTGGACTTTTATGCAAATATTGATTTGTTTCTATCTGAATTTTATAAAGTTTTTTATACTTGATCTGTTGCTGGGAAATTATTAGGCGATGCCTACAAAGAGGCTTCCTTTGTGAAGAAAGAATATGCTTCATCATAATTTCCTTTTTTACTTTGTAATATAGATGAATCTTATTTGAATTAATTCTGTTCCCACACATAAATAGGAAAGGGTGGAATATTCTCTGAGAAAGATTTCTTTTTTTACTCTCTAACATATATTTGGTTAATTTAGAGATCGAGTTAAAGTTTGAAGGAAATTTGACTTACACTTTATTAATATGTAACACATAAATGATACAATTCACAGGTGTTAAATGTTCTGATTGATGTTGTCACAATTGTTCACCAATGTCATGGATGTCCTTACTGTGAAGTGTCCAGTAATAGGTTTTCCTTAAAGTATTTTATTTTTATCTTTTCGGTTATTATAGGGAGGCAGTAGTAATTGTAGTTAAGACAAAACATTATATCTTAATTATAACACAAGTTATAAGGTCTTGGGCAAGTTATTAACTATTCTCTGCATCCATTTTCTTATATGTTATATGGAGCTAATAATTGGGTTATTACAAGAATTAAATGAGACAATACACATAAATAATTTAACTCAGGACCTGAGATATAAATGCTTGATAGCTACTTGCAATTATTGCATTTTCTACCTGTAAAAACTCTGAGCAAAAGGCTAAGTAAGAGGGGTTCAGTATTATAGATAAAACGATTTATCTTGAGAAATAATAAAATAAATATTTATTGAGTAGCAAGATATGTGTTACTTGGAATTACTGCATATCATGACTTACGATGAAATTTGGTTACCTTGGCAGTTAATGCTGAGATAATGGCAGACTTTCAACAACTCAGCTCCTCTAAAATGGGAATAGACAAAATATTGAAAAGGGTAAAGTATAATATGTCCAATGTATATACACAAAATTTTGGTGTGTCATGACGGAATACAGGTTCAAGCTGTTGAAATTTACAGTTGAATCTGAATTCCAAGACTTGGAATAATGGAACAATTGTGGTATGGAAAACTTGTATAGCATTACTTCCCCGACCAAACACCTAAGGCTTCAGAACACAAAATAAATCTCATTGACTTTCTATAAAAAGTTAATATTGTAATATTGCCTACAAATAATTCAACTTCGGTAAAACAGGAGAAATAGATAAAGGGAAATATTAGTATGATTTCACTATGAAACCCACTCTGTTTAATCTTTAGAAAAGACAATACAACAGTTTGTAATTCAAAGTGTAAAATTTTGAGTCCTTCATTTCTTTCAACTTAAGGTATTACATCTGAAACCTTAGCACAATAAACACTATTTTCACTACAAATACAGTCTGAGTTTTAGTGGCTTTATTAAAGACATTCAAATAAAAATCTGTCAAGAGAGATAACAGGGTGTGGATCTGGATTCTAAGAGACTTTAATTAGATTTAAAGGTCAGCAGTAGTGGTGAAAAAATCAACGCGTCTAAATAAAGCATAAACTTCTTTAAAGAATATACTAATATTTCATGTAAAGTACTTGTCCGACAGATCGTGAAATCTATTACCAAGAGTTAACTGTTTTCTATGATGTATTTTTAACATGGTAATCCCTGGGTAATTTTCCCTTCAAGTGTAAAGTGTTTGCTTGTTTTTGCAAGTGGTTGACTTTAACTTGTAGATCATCCAATTATGCTAGATGATGCTTTCCCTCAAAATATGAAATTTTATCAGGAATCTTGACTTCACTATTGTCCTTGGTTTTTTCTGTCTGAAATACAGTTAAATATTGATGAGATTTTATAAAGATAAATGTTTCAGGTATTATAAATTACTCTTTATTACATGTTAATTAGTATACTCTGAGAGATGCTTAATTATAATAGCTGTTAATATTTCTGAAAGTTAAATTAAGATTCTACACTGTTAGTGAGCAGACTCATTAAAGACATGAAAGAATGACAAGGTGAAAAAGGATTTACATTTGTAGAATCTCCTATAAAATTATTAGAAGTGACAGATTCCATTTTTTTTTTTAATGCTGGAATCAAGGTTGCATATCTAAACTATAGTGACACCATGGTTAGATTTTGCATAGCTGAGAAGTAATAGGAAATTAATAGAGTGTAATACAGGTCTATTGTATTTGGTATAATGGTGCTACTTTTATGTGTAAGAACAGAGGGCATAATTTCAATCTTTGTTTAGTGTCTTGGACAGCCAGACTCACTAGCATCTAGGTGTGATCAGGATTAAATATGTGATGGATAATACCATAGAACCTCCTTGACAGTTTTTCTGTTCAAATACAAATTTCTGTCACAGCCTCAGAAAGTTTGAAAGAGAATTCAGAGATGAAATATTGCAGCTGCAACAAGCCCAGTGTGAAGCTATTATGTTTTTAAAGGAAAAATAATTACAAACTGTACATCTCCTAGGCACAAAAATGTTTTAATAATGCATAGGAATAAATACACTGGAGTATACCAATGAAATGTTATTGAGCATTAAAGTTTTGAAAACCACAGGTTTATGAATCTGTCAAGAAAATGTCAATGCATATGTCTAGTTTCGGATTTCTGTACCTGTTTTAGTTAAATAAATATTTGGAAAAGGTTTGAAAAAAATTATTTATTTCACCTTTCATAATGCATCTTAAGTACATTTTTAAAGATAAATTTGGGATATTTTAAAGCTACTTACAATCTAAATGTTTGGTACATCCATCCCCATAAAAACTGTATGTTCATCTACCAAAATTGTTTTTAATAGTACAAAAGATTATATTTTATTCTTTCTGAGAAGGATCATTTTTATGATACTATTATAGCATTGTTCTTGTAAATAATTTTTAAAATAAAAATTCAAAGAATCTTCATAAAAATAAACATGAAATAAACTTTAACCTCAAATTTCACATTTATCTCACAATAAAAATAAATTCTGTAACAACCTCCAATTTTTTTTCCTATGGCAATATGTGTCTGCTCATATTGTTTCTTCAAACAAATTTCCTTTATAGAAATAAATCAAATGATTACTGTTAGGAAATAAAATACTAAATTCTACTTCTTGAAGAAAAAATAAACAGAGTTCAATTTAAATGGGCAAAAATCATTTATAGTATTCTTAATTCTTTAACCAAGAATAACCAGCCACCCTTCCTGACAAATTTTCTCTGAGTCTGAGATACAAGCTTTGTACACGGATATCACATATCAAGTCAGACCACTGGTTTACCGAGCACTACATTCTATCTTTAATAATTTTTGCAATGAACACTTTCACTATAATGAAGTAGTTGTCCCTTATATCAGAGTTACCACATAATGAAGATTAATCATTCAATCAATTTTGAATATTTGTTGTGGTTAGTACAGAAATGTAACCCTGGGTATCTCACACTGGCCTAAAATTTTCTCATAAAGATGCTACACATCAGGATAATACATACTTCAGACTTGAAATAAAATCAGAAAGAGAATTTCAGGGCTAAATAACAGAGAATTGTTTTGCTCATTTTTTATTACAACAAATATTGAGAATGTAATATGTCATTCACAGTGCTGGTTTCTAGTGATATCAAACATCTATATATTCAGCATTCACCAAATATTTATTGAACATTTATATTATGTTAGGTGCTATGCTGAGGTTTTGAATATAAATATGACACAGACTCTTCTATGAAAAAGTGTACAGAGAATAGGAAAAGTATATAGAATGTATATAGCTATAATTCAATATGTAATATATAAGTTTCAAGCAAGATATACCAAAAAGAGTTTTAAAGTGGAAAGAGTACAAAGAGAGTTTTCATAGAAGATGTTGGCCAGAATATGGCTAGAATGTGGACAAGTGTGGCTCATCCAGAAGAGTACAATGTATTTGAAGGTGCAACACAAACCAAGTCACAGAAGCAGTAAAGTTCTAAGCATGCTCATGGTGTAATGAATATTCCAAGTCAACAGAAGTGGAGGACAGTGCATCATTCCAATTTTAGTAGATGTGCTGCCAAAGTGAGCACTCCTTTTTCGTTCTGAATTATAAGTGTGAGCTAAATGATGAGAACTCATGGACACAAAGACAGGAGCAATAGACACTAAGACTTACTGGAGGGTAGAGGATGGGAGGAGGAAGAGAAACAGAAAAATTAACTGTTGGGTACTAGGGTTGGTACCTTGTTGGTACAGACAAAATAATCTGTACAAGAAACCCTCACGACACGCGTTTACCTATATAACAAACCTGCACATTTCCCCCTGAACCTAAAATATAAGTTAAAAAAAAGTAAAAGAAGGGTATGGGAAAGATGCCATTTTCAGAAAAAGAAATAGATATTGGACAGACAAAAAACAAACAAACAAACAAAAGTCCATCATGGAACATCTGTATTTAAGGAATAGAGCTTTGGAATTATCTTTGACCTCTCTCTGTTCTTCCCACTCTCCACCACCTCAAATATTCAAGTATTAACAAAGCTTATTAACAATGACAAAAAGAAAGAAGTGAAGGAGATTGATATGCTTTGGGTCTGTGTCCTCTCCCAAGCCTCATGATGAATTGTATTCCCCAGTGTTGGAGACAGGGTCTGGTGGGAGGTGACTGGGTCATGGGGGTGGCTCCTTTGTGAATGGCTTAGCACTATGCCCCTTAGGACTGTTCTCACAATAGTGAGTGAGTTCCAGTGAGATCTGGCTGTTTAAAAGTGTGTGGCACCTCCCCATGTTCATCTCTCTTTTGCTCCTGCTCCCACCATGTAAGATGTCTTGTTTCCTCTTTGCCTTACACTGTGATTGGAAGCTTTCTGAGGCCTCCCATGAAGCAGAAGCCACTATACTTCCTGTACAGCCTGAAGAACCTCAAGCCAATTTCTTTATAAATTACCGAGTCTCAGGTGTGTCTTTATAGCAATGTGAAAAAGGACTAATACAGAGACTAATAGGGAAAATATTATTGAAAAATTAGATTGGGAGTACTGTACGGACTTTTTCTCAGTGCACCACTGGTATGTTTGTATGCGTTTTAATAACAATTAGAGAGTCATTAATGTTTTCTGAACATTTGTTGTTGTTGTTTTCATCTCTGCTGCCTTTGATAATGACATAGGCTCCTTCTTGAAATTCAGTCCTGACCAGTATGTCCTAGTTTTATTCTGAGAGGTGACAATGTGCTAGCAACCCTGGCCTGGGCGCCTCCTTGGCCTTGGCCTCCATTCTGGTGGCACTTGAGGAGCCCGTCAGCCCACCACTGCACTGTGGGAGCCCCTCTTGGGGTTGGTCGAGGCCGCAATTGGTTCCCTTTGTTTGTGGGGAGGTGTGGAGGGAGAGGTGCGGGTGGGAAGTGGGGCTGTGTTCGGCGCTCACAGGCCAGCGCGAGTCCTGGGTGGGCGCAGGCTGGGCAGGCCCCACACTCAGAGTGGCTGGCCAGTGCCACCGGCCCCAGACAGTGAGGAGTTTAGCCCCTGGGCCAGCAGCTACAGAGGGTGCGCCAGGTCCCCCTGCACTGCCGGCCCAGCAGCGCTCGAATTCTCCCCTGGTCACAGCTGCCTCCCTGCGGGGCAGGGCTGGGGACCTGCAGCCAGCCATGCCCGAGTCCCACCCCTCCCCACTGGTGGGCTCCCACATGGCTGCAGCCTCCCCAATAGGCACCCCCGCCTGCTCCCTGGCTCCTGGTCCCATCCACCACCCAAGTGCTGAGGAGTGTGGGCACGTGGCACGGACTGATGGGCAGTTGGGACTGACAGGCTGTTCTGCCGGCAGCACTGGCCTGGCATCCACTAAGCTAAGCCAACTGGGCTCCTGAGTTGGGTGGGGACTTGGAGAACTTTTATGTACAGCTAGAGGATTGTAAATGCACCAATCAGCACTCTGTGTCTACCTCGGGGGTTTGTGGATGCACCAATCAGCACTCTGTATCTAGCTAATCTGGTGGGGACATGGAGAACTTTTATGTCTAGCTAAAGGATTGCACCAATCAGTGCTCTGTGTCTAGCTCAAGGTTTGTAAACACACCAATCATCACTCTGTCTAGCTCAAGGTTTGGACATGCACCAATCAGTGTTCTGTGTCTAGCTAATCTGGTGGGGGCTTGGAGAATTTTTGTGTCTAAAGGATTGTAAATGCACCAATCAGCACTTTGTGTCTAGCTAAAGGATTGTAAATGCATCAATCAGCACTCTGTCTAAGTCAAGATTTGTAAATGCACCAATCAGTGCTCTGTGTCCAGCTAATCTAGTGGGGACTTGGAGAACTTTTATGCCTGGTTAGAGGATTGTAAATGCACCAATAAGCACTCTGTGTCTAGCTCAAGGTTTGTAAATGCACCAAGCAGTACCCTGTCAAAAGGGACCAGTCAGCTCTCTGTAAAATGGGCCAATCAGCGCTGTGTAAAATGGGCCAATCAAATCTCTGTAAAATGGACCAATCAGTAGGATGTGGGTGGGGTCAAATAAGGGAATAAAAGCAGGCTTCCCGATCCACCAGCCGCCAGCTGCTTGGGTCCGCTTCTGAACTGTGGAAGCTTTGTTGTTTTGCTCTTTACAATAAATCTTGCTGCTGCTCACTCTTTGGGTCCACACCACGTTTATGAGTTGTAATACTCACCGCAAAGATCTGCAGCTTCACACCTGAAGCCAGAGAGACCACAAACCCACCAGAAGGAAAAAACTGAGGACACATCTGAACATCTGAAGGAACAAACTCCGGACACACCATATTTAAAAACGGTAACACTCACTGCGAGTGTCCGCAGCTTCATTCTTGAAGTCAGCGAGACCAAGAACCCACCAATTTCGGACACAATTATTACCTTTGTGGCTGTTCTTTCTCAGTCTTCTCAAACTCTCTCTTATCCCTTAAGTGTTGTTTCTTCACATTCTTCCCAGAAAGCCTTACCTCCTTCTTTTTCTACACTTGCCATCACTATCTTTAGGGTTTCCCAGTATCCAGCTCCCACCCAGAATTCTCCTGAGTTTTATTTAGATCTGAAAATCCCTTAGGTAGTTTACATACCTGTCTTCCTCACTAAGCTATGAGCTCTATGAGTCGTAAACATTTTTTAAATCCCCAGGGCCTTTGCAGCCCTGCAAACAGTAGATGTTCAAGCCAATTTTTTTGAAGGCATGAATGAATGAATGTTATCATTATGACAATAATTGTAGTTTAGGAAATTGAATATTGCAGTAGTTTTTCAGGATGTGGCAGAGTTTGCTTGAGAAGTGGATTGGAATTTCCTACTTTTTAAAAATTGTCCTTATCATATTTCTTTACTTAGGCCCACACAAAGATGGAATCCTATTAATTCATATACTGTTGTATGAACACAGACTACATTCACTTACACAAACACACATTTGTGATGTTCTTCCTGTTACAGTTCCTTCCACAGATATCTTGACGAAACCATACAACTTACAGACCCTTGTGTCATTTTCATTCCTCTCTGTTTGCCACACCCAGGAAAGCTTTTCTGCTATGTCTGGGTATTACTTCATGCTCACCTGGCAAATACAAAAATTACAAATATATTGTGTAAAAGATCAACTGACTTTTCTTAAAATTAACCTTTTTGTTATAAACTCTGGCTAAATGATATCAAATGTGGCAGGTATATTGTCTGATTTACAAAGCCAAAAAGATTCTGTGAAAAGTTTTATTTTGGATTGTTTTGTTTTTCCTTTCTTGAGGCTTGTAGGTTCCAAACTTACTTTTCTTGAAAAATAAATTTCAGTTGTTTAGAACTAAACAACCAAGAATGCCCCTTTATCTGAAAAATATAGAACATCCATTCATTCACTATCTGTTCGGCATTTACCAACTATATGTTACTGAGCCAGGACCACATTGTGAGGCATAAAGAACTTCCCTAATACTACACGCATAGGTCAGGTTCTTGTTTCAAGCCCTAATTCAATCATTCTCCTATTTGCCTGGAAGTCAAAAGATGAATAATATTGGCACATTCAGTGTTGTTTTAATCAACATTATTGAAATTCAACAAATATTTGGGATTATTTATTTATTTATTTATTTTCAGACAGGGTCTCACTCTATTCCCCAGGTTGGAGTTCTATGGCACAGTCTCGGTTCACTGCAACTTTCACCTCCCCAACTCAAGTGATTCTTCTTTCTTAGCCTCCTGAGTAGTTGGAACTACAGGCAAGTATCACCATGCCCATATAATTTTTGTATTTTTTGTAGAGTCGGTTTAGCCATGTTTCCTGGGCTGATCTTGAACTCCTGAGCTCAGGTGATCCACCTGCCTCAGCCTACCAAAGCGCTGGAATTACAGACGAGAGCCACCATGTCCAGACTTCAACAAGCATTTTGAACATCTAGAATGTACAACACACACTGTGTTAGGCATAGTAAGGAAAGAAAAAAGGTGACAAAGTATATTTTCCATCCTTTAAGGGCTTTCAATCAAGTATATTTAACATTTATTCAACTTTTACTGTATTTCACACACTGTATCTAGCATTTACATATATTACAAAAATTCACATGGTTAGCTGTTATTATTACTTGCATTTTATAGGTGAAGAAACTGAGACAAAAAGGTTTGTCTTTCAATGTCTCATAAGGGGTAAGTGGATGAGCTAGCATTTTCATTCGGATCTGTCTAATTCCAGAGTCAGAGCTGTTAATCAATAACACTATACATCCTAGCATTAGAAAAATTCATGCACAAGTAACTACAGTTCAGGTGAGATTATGAAAGATCTATAATAAATATTCCAACAAAGGACTGTGGAGAAACAGCAAAGGGATCTGGGAAGATTTCTTAGGGGAGACTTTATTTAAATCAAGTCTATAGAAATAGTAATAGCTATCACTTGTTGCACATGTTGAGTTTGTTAGATACTTGCAAGATTCTTCATACATACCACTTATATTTTCACAAGATATTAAAAAGTTATTTTATGCTTTAGGAAAAGTGGCTCCCAGGGATCAAAAACCCTGCCCATGGCAGCACACCTGAAAGTGGCAAATCTAGCATTTAACAAATGGCTACACTGATCACCTTCCTCCTTTCTCACTTTCCTACACTACTTCTAATAATACTATTTCAATGTACTTAGACAGTAGTCATGAGGAAAGCCACATAATCAGGGAAATCCAAGGCTGATTTGGGAAATGACTGGTTACTTTTAGCCAGAATATATAGGTCATTGTGTAGAAGAGTAGAAAACTAGTCAAACATATAGCTAAAAGTTCACTTAGGTTAAATGGTGACAGGCTTGAAACATTTAATTAGAACTTTTTTAAGATACATTCAGAGCAGAGCACTAGAAAGTAAGTATAGGAATCAACTTACAGGGAGATGGTAAATCTCCTGTAATAATTCAGGAAAAGGAGAAAGAGTGTCAGAATTGGGTGACCAAAGTGGGAATTGCAATAAAAAGTTAGAGATATTTTATGGAGGACATTGAGAAAATTTGATGACTATACATGAGGCAAGAGAAAAGTTTAATTGTTGTCACTAATCACTATCATATTTCTTAACTCCTCTTTTCTAAGATTATGTATTTACAACAAGTTTTCTGACAAAAGCATGTTTCAGTGGAATGTGTCTCCGTCACTGAATATTCATGGTTATGCCCAATCAATGTGAGCTCAATTTTTGATGGGTTTTGGCAAATGCAAGGGCACAGGTCTATGTCGACTGCTTCCTCTAAATGCATTGTCAACTCAATAATATGTATTTAAATTCAAATATACCTTTAAAATATTCACTTAAAAGCTTAAAAATGACATGACATGAATTGATTTAGCCCAAATTTATTCTTAATTGCTGTGATCACAAAGAAGTACTGTATCTCCCACGTGTAAAAATTATTTACCAATCCTCAGCTATCTCCGTATTATTTCTTTTTTTCACAGAAAACTCTTCCAAAGAGTTATGCATTCATGTTATCTTTTTCCTCAAATTTATGATAGTTTCCCAATAACAGATTTTCATTCCCATCCGTACTCTAAAGCTATTATTTTCAATGTCAACATTGACCTCCAAATTGCCAAAGGTTTCAGTCAATTTTTATTATTATTATTATTATTATTATTATTATTATTATTTTGAGACGGAGTCTCGCTCTGTTGCCAGGCTGGAGTGCAGTGGCACAATCTTGGTTCACTGCAACCTCCGGCTCCCTGGTTCAAGCGATTCTCCTGCCTCAGCTTCCCGAGTAGCTGGGATTGCAGGTGCGTGCCACCATGCCCAGCTGATTTTTGTATTTTTAGTAGAGGTGGGGTTTCACCATGTTGACCAGCATGGCCTTGATCTCCTGACCTCATGATCCATCCACCTTGACCTCCCAAAATGTTGGAATTACAGGCATGAGCCACCGTGCATGACCCTCAATTCTTAATCTACATTTCACAAGATCTATTAGTAATATTTGACACCCTGGATCATGGCTCCACGTTCTTCATTAGGATTTGAGGATACAACACTGTTTTTGTCTTTCCTCACTGGCTACTCCTTTTCAATATTTTTGCTTGATTCACTTCTTCTTGGAATTCTTTGCAAATCAGTCTTTATGTATCCTCTTACTTTCTCTGTTTAGACTGAATTTCTTGATAATCTCAGTCTCTTACTTCTAAAAGTTCCCTATATTTTGAACTTTTTGGTATCTACTTGGGATCTCAATCCACACATGAAGGAAAACTGAGCTGCTGATGTTCACTTTCCCTTTTTGAAACTAATTAGTCTTGCAATAGTCTATGTCTAAGTTAAATGCGTTCAGTTGCTTAGGCTAATATCGAGAAGTCAACCTTGATTCTTCTTTACTTTGCTATTCTCTACTTTCCCATTCAATTCTCATCACTTCTATCTTCAAACTGTATCCAAAATTCAAAAGCTTCTTACCGGTTGCACTATTACCATTTTGGCCAAAGTCATTATCTATCACCTTAATTATTGTAATAGTCTTCTAATTGCTGTGCATGCATCTATTTTTCCCTATTTTAGTCTGCTTTCTAGATAGCATTCATAATTATCCTCTTAAACCTAAGACACCTTGGGCCAATTCTCTACTCAACTCAAGTTACCAGTGAATTTATGGAAACTTTAAACATACTACAAATTATTTGACACTTCTCCCATCAAATTATGTAAAATAAGTCCTTTCACCTTAAGTTTCCTTGTGTCTCATTTGACTAATAGAGAACTGCAGAAATGATGCTATGTGTCTTCGAAAGGTAGATCTTAAAATATCATACAGCTTTCACCTTGTTCACTGGAATGCTCTTTCACAGCACTGAGTCACCAAATAAGAAATCTGCTGCCCTGAGTTTGTTATGCTGGAGAGGCTAGCTTTGAGTATTTTGATTGACAATTTCACCTCAGTCCTCCCTTCTACCTATTCTTGCCAAGATGCCAAATATGTAAATGATGCTTTCCTGGAACCTCTAAGCAGCCTATCTGCCAGATGAATACCAATAAGTGACCTTCATCAATGCCACGTGAATGACAAAAATCACCCCATCAAGTCTTGTTTAAATTTCTGTCCTACAAAATCATAAAATATAATTAATTTGTTGTTATTTTTAAAAAGCTACTTTTGGGGATTGGTTGTTAAGCACATAAAAAGAATAGACTTACTTTATTTAGATCAACTTCAAACTCTTTTCAAACTTAACATGGTGAAAGTTATTAAATCAAAAGCCTGCTCCTCCACTAGGCTTCCCTAACTCGGTTAATAGCCATGCTATTCTCCACTTTTTATTGTACATTTTAAGGTGTGCAACATAATGATACACATAAATAGTGAAATAATACTACAATCAAGCAAATTAACATGTCTGTAATCTCATACAGTTACTTATTTTTTGTGATAAGGAAACCTAAATTCTATTCTTGTAGCAAATTTTTGGTATACAATACAATATTATCAACTTTACTCCTCATGTGGCATATTAGCTCTCTAGATTCATCCTACATAACTGTAACTTTGTACCCTTTGATTCACATCTCCCAATTTCCATCCTCCTCTCTATCCTGGTAAACTTTATTTGACTCTCTATTTCTATGTATTTGACTTTTTAAAAAAATTCCACATATAAGTGAGAACATGCAGAATTTTCTTTTTTGCATCTGGTTCGTTTTCCTTAGTGTAATGTCCATGTTGCTGAAAATGGCAAGATCCTCTTTTTAAGGCTGAATAACATTCTATTGTACAATATAACACATTTTCATTATCTTTCATCCATCAATGAACACAGGTTTTTCATACATTTGCTATTATGAATAATGCTGCAATGAACATGGAAGCACAGATAACCCTACACAGTGCTGATTTCATTTTCTTTGAGTATGGAAATGCAAATTAAAACTACCATGAGATATCACCTCCCGCCTGGTAAGATGACCATTATCAAAACATAAGAAATAACAAGTAATGGCGAGGATGTAAAGAAAAGGGAACACTTGTACACCATTGGTGGTAATGTAAATGAGTACAAACATTAGTAAAACAGTTTGGAGGTTCCCAAAAAATAAAATTACAACTGCCATATAACCCAATAACTCCATTATGTCCCTTAGTATCAAAACTTGAAGTTGTCTTGATTTCTTTTATCCATTTCATATGCCATATAAGATCTCACAGTAAATCCTTTTAGTTCTATGTTCATATTATGTTCAGAATATGACCACTTCTCACTACTTCCCCTGTTACTACCATGGGCGAAGACATAGTCATTTTGCATCCATATTACTTCAATAGCCTCTCAACTTAATGCCCACCCTAATTATTTTAATAGAAACCTGAAATATTGGCATATATTTTAAAAACTTAAATTTCAACAGTGATCTGCTTCCTTACCTAATAAAACATCATCGGAATTGTCTTTCTCTTTAGTTGTCTTTCATTCTCTTCCTCAAAGAGTTTGGTTTATACCAGGGCAACTCTAGATAACACAAAGACACCTCTTGTTTTCTTCTGTTTATCTGTAGAGATGACCAACCACATTGTTTCCAAGGCATTGCTTCAAACTTGAATAACAGCATATAGTTAGATGAAGGTAGTGGTACAGGAACTCTATTAGAATCTCTTGGGGATCCTTTTAAAAAAGCACACACAAATTCACACACACATGCATACATATGCACACTAACTTAGAGAATGGTAACTCTGAACTGAACCACTTTGTGCAAATCTGGCCTCTTCCTAGACGAGAATTAACGCTGTATAGTACACAGAGAATTTAAATATAAATAAATATACCGTTTCTTTGAAATAATCCAGTATATTTTCTTAGCTAGAATAAAATTTTGTTAAAGGAGTCAATACCAGGTATATGATACAGATTAAATACCAGGGAAAATTAGTAGGAAAACATGAACTTCTCATGACTACTGGAGCAGATGATACCACTCTTCAATTGTGGTCATATTGGATCCTACCATAATTCAGTATGCTTCTATTTTTTAACTGAATTCTTTTTGGAATAGATAAAAAAGAACAAATGTGTTACATGTGTATACACACAAATGTACACACACATACACACACACACACATACACAAGTATATGTACTGAATTCTTTATCCTTTAATTCACAAAACTCAGAGGCACCAGAAAATATTTCATATCAGTATTTTAAAATTAACGAAAAATTATTTTATGTAGAATTGATGTAAAAGTTTTCTGCCCCAAATGAGTTTTATTTGTGTGTGTTTTTGTTAGTTTTTTATTCCTTTATATATCAATTTGGATAGAGGAAAGTCAAGTTGAAGGAAAGGATCTGGGAAAAGGGAACAAATTATTTAGAAAATAATTGATGGAATCTGATGGCCCTGCATAATGAGCTAAATTAGAAATTAGTATTTTTGTCCCCTAAACTAATTGAGTCTGCATTTTAAAAGTCACATGCTCTATAATGAAGAACAAGATCAAGTTGTGCTATGTTGGGTGACATAATGGAATGTCTAGACTTCAGAGACCAGGTCTCCATGGAACTTTGGAAACGTCATTTAACACAATTTCTAGATAGTTTTGACATTAGGGACAGCTGTACATTTTACATTTCCAAGTTATATCTGTCCTCAAATAACAATATTTCCTCCATAATATGCTGCTGCCCTCTCTCCTTATGTGTTTCTTGCATGATGAATTTTTTTAAAAGTAAACAATTTATGAGGAGTTTGGGAGGATGAAGAATGAAGGGTTAACTGCCTACAAAAACTCATGCTCTTGGAGTTTACTGTCTGCAATGTTTTTAGAGTATATTATAGCTTTATATTCTCTTAGTGACCAAAAAAATCAGATGGATAATAAAGGACTTTTTCTTCAGATCTGTAAATATAAAACAAATTAAATTATACATGAAAAATAAAGGAGAAAGGCAAGTTTAATCAGATGTCTTCAGTGAACACCACAAAGTATTCTAACTAGGTTGGTTCAGATCATCACCTTAAGACAATTGATATTTGTCACCACTTTATTGGTTTTAGTTTCCAAGGCCAGTGTACTCCAGAAACTGTTATTTTATCCCCCTAGCTACTAAAACTAAAATTCAGGGGAGCGTGCAATGTGAACAGCTATATGTCCTATAAACTTGGTGACCTTAATTAATGATTATAGCATTACTCTTTATATGCTTAGTTCAAATAACAGTAATTTTATTGAATGTTACTATTAATACTTATAAACATTAAAGTGTACAATGGACCAAATTATACACAGCTTGGGGTAAGACTGAATAACGTATTCCCAGCTAAATTAAAATTAATACAATTATAATTGGCAAGTTGTTCCTGAGAACTCACTATGCATTAATGTAATCACTGCTTAATCTGTCTGATTATTGGTGTACTGTCAGATTTTAGCAGAGTACATAATTTATCATTTATTTAATTAGTATTTATGGAGTTCCTATTATGTGCCATACACTGTGCCAGGAATTTGGGATATGAAGATCATGAAGTCATTTATCATGACCCCAAAGAGTTCATAATACCAACTCAATAAGAATAGCTGAATAATTATGGTGGGGAGCAGATCAAGCTCTTCAATTAAAATGCTTGCACATGCATTGGATATCTCTGTAAGGATTTGTAACAAATTAGTCAAGTGATTGTCCCTAGAGTGAAAACTAAGTCGTTATGGAAAAGAAAGAGACTGACTTTTCACGGATACTTTTAATGTTTTTGGAAATTTGCATAAACCATCTTAAGTAAATATTTAAAATACAAAATTATCGTTTTTAAAACTGCTTTAAAAATTAATTCTCTGTTTTCCATACTACTCTTGTCTGATCCCATAAAAACAGGCCTATAAAAGTGACAGATAAATTTTGAGGTATAGGTGACTGAGCAACACCCAGGTTAAGAGGACATTAAGTAGAAAAATACATAGATCTGGAACTCAGGAGAAAAAAGTTCTGGGCTGGAGATATAGAATTGGGTAACTGAAACCTGAAATTAGGAAAAATTACCCAAAGTGAAATAAAATGTGAACCTAAGAAATAATTTTATATATAGAGAAAGATAAACCAGCAAACAAAATTGAGAATAAGTAAGGCAGATATGAATATCCATAGAAATAAGATGAAAGACAGAAGAGTTTTGTAGAAAACAATGCAAAACAAGAATAGACAATACTCAAATGCTGTTAGACATCAAGAAATACAAGATAAGTGGCCAAAATAGCCCACTAGAAGCAACTGTCATCAGCAACTCCCACCGAGAAGAACAAAAATGGCAAGTGAATCCTGCACCTTCAGCTGATGTATCCGGGTTCTCTCAGTGGGACTGACTAGGCAGTTGGCGCAACCCATAGAGAGTGAGGAAAAGCAGGATGTAGTGATGGCACACCCAGTAGCAACATGGGGCAAGCAGAGCTCCCACCCCCGGCCAAGGGAGGTGGTGAGTGATTGTGCTGTCCCACCCAGGAAATCATGCTTTGCCCATGGATATCTGCAACCTGCGGATCAGGAGGTACCCTAGTGAGCCCATGCCACTAGGGCCTTGGGTTCCAAGCTCAGAGTTGTGCAGCTGCTCCGCGGCCGCTTGGGTTGCAACCAGCAGCAGTAGGCTGGAGACTAAGACTCCAGGTGTCATCACTGAAGCTCCAGTTGGTCGTATTCCCCCGCTGGTGCCAGGGAGATTGGGCGATCTGAACTAGGAGGAATTCCCCACAGAGCAGCACAGTGGCTGTAGCAGATCATGGTCAGACTGCTTATTTAGTGGGGACCCGGATCCATTCCTTCTCACCAGGCAGAGCCTCCCTACGGGAATTTCAGTAACTCCATCCTTGGGTTTATGGGCAGAACTCTGATCTACCCGGGAGGGAGCCCCTGGGGGTAACTGTCGGTGGTTCAGTGGACTTAGTCTTTGCTGCCTACTGGCTCTGAAGAGGCCAGGCAGTCAGGACGAGGTGGATTCCCCCCAGCACAGTGCACCGCTCCACCGAGGGGCAGTCACAGTGCCATGTTAAGTGAGTCTGTGATCTCTTGCCTCTCGATTAGGTGAGACCCCCAGCTGGCATCACGAGACACTTTATACAGCAGTGCTCCCATTGGCATTAGGTCACTGCCCCTCTGGGATGGAGCTCCCAGAGGAAGGAGGAGGGACCCAGGCGAATAGGGTCTCCAGCAGACTCCCATAAAACTGCAGAATCCCTATGGAAGAGGGGTCTGGCTGTTAAAAGAAAAACAAACAAACAGAAAGCAACAACAACATCAACAAAAAGAGACCCCACAAAGACCCCGTCCAAAGATCAGCCGCCTCAAAGACTGAAGGTGGATAAGCTCACAAAGATGAGAAAGAACCAATGCAAAAACTCTGAAAACCAAAAAAGCAAGAATGCCTCTTCTCCAAATGATCACAACACCTCTCCAACAAGAGCACAGAACTGGACTGAGGCTGAGATAAATGAACTGGCAAAAGTAGGCTTTAGAAGTTGCATAACAATAAACTTTACTTAGCTAAAGGAGTATGTTCTAAACCAATGCAAAGAAGCTGAGAACCATGATAAAACATTACAGGAGCTGTTAACCAAAATAACCAGTTTGGAGAGGAACATAAATGACCTAATGGAGCTGAAAAATAGAACACAAGAACTTCACAGTGCAATGATAAGTATCAATAGCCGAATAGACCAAGTGGAGGAAAGAATTTCAGAGCTGGAAGAATATCTTGCTGCATAAGACAAACAGACAAGAATAGAAAAAAAAAAGAATGAAAGGTAGTACACAAAACCTCTGTGAATTATGAAATTATGTAAAAAGACTAAACGTATGACTGATTAGTGTACTTGAAAGAGAGAATGGAGAATGGAGTCAAGTTGGAAAACATACTTTAGGTTATCATCCAGGAGAACTTCCCCAAACTAGCAAGACAGGCCAATATTCAAATTCAGGAAATCCAGAGAATTCCTGTTAGATATGCCATGACAAGATCAACCTCAATACAGCTAATTATCAGATTCTCCAAAGTCGAAATGAAGGAAAAATTGTTAAGGGCAGCCAGAGAAAAGGGCCGATCACCTACAAAGGGAATCTCATCAGAATAACAGCAGCTTCTCAGCAGAAACCCTGCAAGCAAGAAGAGATTGGGTCCCATATTCAACATTCTTAAAGAAAGGAATTTCTAACCTAGAATTTCATATTGGCCACACTAACTTCATAAGTAAAGGAGAAATAATATTCTTTTCAGACAATGTATTGATGAGGGAAATAATCACCACCAGGCCTGCCTTGCAAGAGCTGTTGAAGGAAGCACTAAATATGGAAAGAAAAACCATTACCAGTCACTAGAAAAACACACTGAAGCACACAGACCAATAACACTATGAAGCAACTACATTAACAAGTCTTCAAAATAACCAGCTAGCACCATAATGACGGGATGGGTCAAATTAAAATATAACAATATTAACCTCAAATGTAAATGGGCTAAATGACTCAAATAAATAACACAGAATGGTAAGCTGAATAGAGTCAAGACCCATTGGTGTACTGTCTTCATGAGACCCTTCTTACATGCAAAGACACACTTAGATTCAAAATAAAGGGATGGAGGAAAATCTACCAAGCAAATGGAAAGCATAAAGAAGCAGGGGTTGCCATCCTACTTTCTCACAAAACAAACTCTAAATGAACAAAGATCAAAAAAGAGAAAGACAGGCAATATATAGTGGTAAAGGGTTCAATTCAACAAGAAAAGCTAACTAATCTTAATATACATGCACCTAATACAGCAGCATCCAGATTCATAAAACAAGTTATTAGAGACCTACAAAAATACTTAGATTCTTACACAAATAATAGTTGGGGACTTTAACACCCTACTGTCCATATTAGACATATCATCAAGACAGAAAATTAACAAAGATATTCAGTACTTGAACTCAGCTCTGGAGCAAGTGGACCTGATTTTATAACTACAGAACTCTCCACCCATAAACAACAGAATATACATTCTTCTCAGCACCACGAGGCACTTACTCTAACATTTATCTTATAATTTGAAGTAAAATACTCCTCAGCAAATGAATAAGAACGGGAATAATAACAAGCAGTCTCTCAGACCACAATACAATCAAAATAGAACTCAAGACTAAGAAACTCACTCAAAATCACACAACTACATGGAAATTGAACAACCTGCTCCTGAATGACTCCTGGGTAAATAATGAAATTAAGGCAGAAATCAAGAAGTTCCTTAAGACTAATGAGAGCATAGAGACAATGTACCAGAATCTGTATCACACAGCTAAAACAGTGTTAAGAGATATATTTATAGCACTAAATGCCCACAGCAAAAAGTTAGAAAGATCTCAGATCAACATCCTAACATCACTTCTCCCTAATTCATGTTATGAGGCCAGCATCATGCTGACACCAGAGCCTGATACCAAACTAAAAGAAGTAGAGAACCAAGAGCAAACAAACCCCAAAGCTATCATAAGACAATAAATAACCAAGATCAGAGTGAAAATGAAGGAGATAAAAACATGAAAAATCTTTCAAAAAACCAACAAATCCAGGAGCTGATTTTATGAGAAAGAAAATAATCAAATAGACACACTGCTAGCTAGACTAGTAAATAAGGAAAAAAAGAAGAAGAAATTAGACACAATAAAAAATGATAAACTGTTTATCACCACTGACCCCATAGGAATACAAACAACCATCAGAGAACACTATAAACACTTCAATGCACAAAAACTAGGAAATCTAGAAGAAATTAATAAATACCTGGACACATATACCCTCCCAAGACTGAACCAGGAAGAATTTGAATCCCTGAAGAGACCAATAATGAGCTCTAAAATTTAGGCAATAATAAATAGCCTAACAAACAACAACAATGACAAAACAAACAACACAGGACCAAACAAATTTATAGCTGAATTCTACCAGAGGTACAAATAGGAGCTACTACTATTTCTTCTTAAACTATTCCAAACAAGAAAAGAAGTGACTCCTCCCTACCTCATTATGAGGCCAGGATAATCCTGATACAAAACCTTGGAAGAGATATAACAGAAAAGGAAAACTTCAGGCCAATATTTCTGATGAACATTGATGTAAAAATCCTTAACAAGATATTGGCAGACTGAATCCACCAGTACATCAAAAGCTTATCCACCATCGTCAAGTCAGCTGCATTCCCAGGATGCGAGGCTGGTTCAACATACACAAATCAATAAACATAATTAATCACATAAAGAGAACTAAAGTCAAAAGCCACATGATTATCTCAATATATGCAGAAAAGGCATTTAATAAAATTCAACATTCCTTCATATTAAAAACTCTCAATAAACTAGGTTTTGAAGGAACATACTTCAGTATAATAAGAACCATATATGACAAACCTGCAGCCAGTATCTTACTTAATGGGAAAAAGCTGGATACATTCCCCTTGAAAGCCAGCACAAGACAGGAATGCCCTCTCCCACCACTCCTATTCAACATAGTATTAGAAGATCTGGCCAGGGCAATCAGGCAAGAGAAAGAAATAAAGGGTATTCAAACAGAAAAAGAAAGTTAAATTATCTCTGTTTGCAGATGACATGATCCAATATCTAGAAAAAGCCATCATCTCAGCCCAAAAGCTTCTTGACTGATAAGCAACTTCAGCAAAGTTTCAGGATACAAAATAAATGTGCAAAAATCATAATCATTCCTATACACCAACAATAGACAAGCAGAGAGCCAAATCATGAATGAACTCCCATTCACAAATGCTACAAAGGGAATAAAATACCTAAGTATACAGCAAACAAGGGAAGTGAAGAACTTCTTCCGGGGGAACTACAGACCACTGCTCAAGGAAATCAGAGGAAACACAAACAAATGGGAAAACATTCCATGCTCATGGATAGGAATAATCAATATGGTGAAAATGGCCATACTGCCCAAAGTAATTTGTAGATTCAATGGTATTCCCATTAAACTACCATTGATATTCTTCACAGAATTAGAAAATACTATTTTAAAATTCGTATGGAACCAAAAAAGAGCTCGCATAGCCATTAAAATCCAAAGCAAAAAGAACAAAGCTGGAGGCATCATGCTATCTGACTTCAAACTATAGAACTGGCTAACCATATGCAGAAAATTAAAACTGGACCCCTCCCTTAAGCCTTATACAAAAATCAAGACGGATTAAAGACTTAAAAGTAAAACGCTAAACTATGAAAGCCCTAGAAAAAAAACATAGGCAATATCATTCAGGATAAAGGCACGGGAAAAAATTTCATGAGAAAAATTTCAAAAGCAATTGCAACAAAAGCAAAAACTAACAAATGGGATCCAATTAAACTAAAGAGTTTCTTCATAGCAAAAGAAGCTATCATTGGAGTGAACAGACAAGCCACAAAATGGGAGACAATTTTTGCAATCTATCCATCTGACCAAAGTCTAATATCCAGAATTTACAAGGAACTTAAACAAATTTACAAGTTAAAAATAACCCCATTAAAAAGTAGGCAAAGAACAGAAACAGACACTTCTCCAAAAAAGACTGTTATGCAGCCAACAAACATATGAAGAAAAAACTCAACATCACTGCTCATTAGATAAATGAAAATCAAAACCACAATGAAATACCATCTTATGCCTGTCAGAATGGTGAGTATTAAAAAGTCAAGAAACAACAGATGCTGGTGAGACTGCA
Source organism: Colobus angolensis palliatus (assembly GCF_000951035.1). NCBI lineage: Eukaryota > Metazoa > Chordata > Mammalia > Primates > Cercopithecidae > Colobus > Colobus angolensis. Next base: position 2,622,681 of record NW_012114699.1, on the reverse strand, counting down.
GAGACATAGGAACGCTTTTACACTGTTGATGGGAATGTAAATTAGTTCCACCATCGTGGAAGACAGTGTGGTGATTCCTCAAAGACCTAGAACCAGAAATACCACTTAACCCAGCAATTCCATTATTGGATATGTACCCAAAGGTATATTACTCATTCTATTATAAAGATACATGCACGTGCATGTTCATTGCAGCACTGTTCACAATAGCAAAGATGTGGAATCAACCCAAATGCCCATCAATGATAGACTTGATAAAGAGAATATGGTACATATACACCACGAAATACTATGCCATGATCAAGACTGCTTCATCTCCGGGATGCAAGGCTGGGATTGCATATAAAGGAACGAGATCATGTCCTTTGTAGAGACATGAATGCATCTGGAAGCCATTATCCTCAGCAAACTAATGCAGAAACAGAAAACCAAATACTGCATGTTCTCACTCATAAGTGGGAGCTGAATGAGAACACATGGACACAAGGAGGGGATCAACACACACTGAGGCCTGTCAAGGGGGGTCAGAGGTCAGGAGAACATGGGGGAAAATGCCTAATGAATGTTGGGCTTAATACCTAGGTTATGAGGTGGTAAGTGCAGCAAACCACCATGGCACACATTTACCTATGTAACAAAGCTACACATCCTGCACATATACCCGGGAAATTAAAATTAAAAACAGAAATACAGAAATTAGAAAGTGATTATTATAGGTATATCTGGTGTTATTGTGCTCCCCCCCAACCTTTATTGAACTTCACAGATATAGCATATTACAAATTAAAAGTTTGTAGCAACTCGGCGTCCAGCAAGTCTACAGGCACCATTTCACCAACAGCATGTGCTCACTTTGTGTCTTGATGTCACATTTTGCTAAGACTCAGAGTATTTCAAACTTTTTCATTATTCTTGTGTCTGTGATGGTGATCTTTGATCAGTGATCTTTGATGTTACTATTGATATTTTTCCTGACACACCACAAACCACACCTATACAGGATGACAAAATTAATCACTAAATATTGTGTGTGTTCTGACTATTCCAACTACCAGTCATTTCCCCATCTTTGTCCCTCTCTGTGGTCTCCCTATTCCCTGAGACACAACAATATTGAAATTAGGCCAATTAGTAACCCTACAATGACCTCTAAGTTTTCAAGTGAAAGGAAGAGTCACACATCTTTCACTTTAAATCAAAAGCCAGGAATAATTAAGCTTAGTGAGGAAAGTATGTCAAAAGCAGAGAGAGGCCAAAGTTAGGCTTCTTGCATCAAACATTTAGCAAGTTTTAAATGAAAGGAAAAGTTCTTGAATTAGTTTAAAAGTGCTACTTCAGTGAACACACACACATGATAAGAAAGTGAAACAGCCTTATTGTGGATATTGAGAAAATTTTAGTGATCTAAATAGAAGATCAAACCAGCCACAATATTCCCTTAAGTCAAAATCTAATTCAGAGCAAGGTTCAAACTCTCTTCAATATTATGGAGGCTGAAAGAGGTGAGAGGCTGCAGAAGAAAATTTGAAGCTAGAAGATGTTGGTTCGTGAGGTTTAAGGAAAGAAGCTATCTCCATAACTTAAAAAGTGCAAGGTGAAGTAGCGTAGCAAGTGCTGATATAAAAACTGCAGCAGTTTAGCCAGAGAATCAGGCTAAGACCGTTGATGAAGATGAAACAGGCTTATATTGAAGAAGATGCCATCTAAGAATTTAATAGCTAGAGAGAGGAAGTTGATGCCTAGCTTAAAGCTTCAAAGGATATGTCCCTTCTTAGGGACAAATGCAGATGATGACTTCCAGTTGAAGCCTATGTTCCTTTACCATTCTGAAAGTCCTAGGGCGTGTAAGAATTTTTCAGAATCTACTCTGCCTGTGCTCTGTAAATGAAACAACAAAGCCAGGATGACAGCACATTTGTTTACAGCAAGGTTTAATGAATATTTTAAGCCCACTGTTGAAACCTACTGCTCAGAAAAAAAAGATTTCTCTCAAAATATTTTTACTCATTGACAATGCACATGGTCACCCAAGAATTCTAACAAAGATTAATAAGGAAATCAATGTTGTTTTTATGCCTGCTAACACAGCATCTAATCTGCAGCCCCTGGATCAAAGAGTAGTTTCAACTTTCCAGCCTTCTTACGTAAGGAATACAAAAGATTCACCAATTTAGATGTCATTGAAAACATGTGATTCACAGGAGAAGGTCAAAATAGCATCATTAACAGGATTTGAAAGGTGTTGGTTCAACCCTCATGGATGATTTTGAGGGTTTCAAGATTTTGCTGGAGGAAATAACTGCAGACATGGTGGAAATAGCAGGAGAACTGGAATTAGAAGTATGGCCTGAAGGTGGGACTGAATTTCTGCAATCCCATGGTAAAATGTGAATGGATGAAGAGTTGCTTCTTATAGATGAGCAAATAAAGTGATTTATTGAGATGGAATCAACTCCTGGTGAAGATACTGTGAACATTGTTGAAATGACAACAAAGGATATAGAATATTTCATAAACTTAATTGATAAAGCAGTAGCAGGGTTTGAGAGGATTAATTCCAGTTTTGAAAGAAGTTCTACTATGGATCAAATGCTATCAAACAGCATCACATGCTACCGAGAGATATTTCTTGAAAGGAGAAGTCAATCAATGTGGTAAACTTCATTGTTGTCTATTTGAAGAAATTGCCACAGCCAGTTCAACCTTCAGCAACCACCACCCTGATCAGTGAGCAGCCATCAACATTAAGACAAGACTCTCCACAAACAAAAAGATGATGACTCAATAAAGGCTCAGATGATTGTTTGCATTTTTTTATCAAGGAAGCAATTTTTATGTAAGGTACGTACATTGTTTTGGGACATAATGGTATTGTATACTCAATAGATTACAGCATAATGTGAACATAACTATTACATATACTAGAAAACCAAAAACTGTCTGTGATTCACTTGATTGCTATATTGGCTTTGTCACCATGATCTGAAATGGAACTTGCAATGTCTTTTAAGTATTTTAAGTATATTGTGTATGTAATAATACAAATATTGGGGAGGGGGGCTATTTGCCAGAGTAGTTTCAGTGGTATCTCTAAAGAGACAGGCAGATTTGAATAGCGGAAAGAATGTGGATGTAGTAAGTAAAGAAATAACTTTCAAAAGTTTAGCTATATAAAGGAGAAAGGTTAGCAACTAGAGGATAAGTTATTATTGCTGAATTTAAAGTTGAGCATATTAAAAGCCATGAGGGGGTCGGGAACAGTGGCTCACACCTGTAATCCCAGCTACTAAGGAGCCTAAGGCAGGAGGATCTCTTGAGGCCAGGAGATTGCGGCTGCAGTGAGCCATGACGGTGTTACTGCATTCTAGCCTGGGTGACAGAGTGAGACCCAGTTACACACAAAAAACCAAAAACAAAACAAACAAACAAAATTAGAGAAGGATGCTTTAGAAAATAAAGTATTGAAGGTAAAGATAAGGGAGGGGATGATCTTTAAAAAGTTATCTGAGGGCCAGGCGCCATGACTCAAGCCTGTAATCCTAGCAGTTTGGGAGACTGAGGCAGGCAGATCACTTGAGGTTGGGAGTTCGAGACCAGCCTGGCCAACATGGTGAAACCCCATCTCTACTAACCCCAAGAGGTGGAGGTGATTACAGTGAGCCGAGATGGGGCCACTGCACTCCAGCCTGGGTAACAGAACGAGACTGCCTCTCAAAAAAAAAAAAAACATATATATATATATATGTTATCGTGAAAGCAGAAGAGAATAATTTCTAACTTATACTTCAGAAAGGTATTAGCCTTACACAAGAAGAAAGAAATCCCTTACAATGTGACAGAGGAAGATACACATATGGGTGCAGACAAAGATGTAACTCTGTTTGCAAAAAGAAAGTGAAGTCTTTCTCACTATTGTAAGGAAGAAAAGAAAGGAGTAGGAAGTTGAAGCAACTGGTAAAGGTTTAAATCACTGCTATGATGAATATGAAAGAACTGAGTAGAGATGCATAGGGGAGTTATTTATAGGCACAGGAAAATCAGCTGAGATTAAAGAATCTGGATGTATGTGGCATCAGACTACATGATTATGAGATATCGCCAGCAGTGATCAAGTGGTCAACAAACAAGATTTAGAAAAGAAAAAAGATAGTTGGATTGATATATGTTAGAGAGATATGATAAAATGTGAATATACTAAGGAAGTTAGAGCAAGCCTGTATGTGTATTTATGGGCACACATGTGTTATTCCAAACCACCCATTTGACATGTATGTGTGTGTGTGTGTGTGTGTGTGTGTGTGTGTGTATGTATGTAGAGAGAGAGAGAGAAAAAATGAGAGATGGAGTCTCGCTCTGCCGCCCAGGCCTGAGTGCAATGTCGCGATCTCGGCTCACCGCAACCTCCGCCTCCCGGGTTCAAGCGATTCTCCTGCCTCAGCCTCACGAGTAGCTGGGATTACAGGCACCCACCAAGGGGCCCAGCTAACTTTTGTATTTTTAGTAGAGACAGGATTTCGCCATGTTGGCCAGGCTGGTTTCAAACTCCTAACCTCAGGTGATCCACCCACCACAGCCTCCCAAAGTGCTGGGATTACAGGCGTGAGCCACCCAGCCCAGCCCTATTTGATATGTTTATGGAGATGTTCCATGGGCATCTCAAAGACAACACGTTTGAAACCATCATCTTCCAAATTCTTGCTCCTCCTGATGTATATTTATGTCTCCATCTAGTTTTTCAAGTTAATAACATTTTAGCCATATGGAACTTCGGTTTACCGTATTTGTAATGTTTTTCCATGCTTTGTGCTTTTATATTGCTTATGCTTCTGCTTTAAACTTCTTTCCACATTTCCTGTTGTTAAACTCGTCTTCATAGTTTGAGGTTCAGATCAAGTATTCTTTTGTCTATGAAGACTTCTTTATACCATTTTTAACCAGAGTTAGTCACTTAATCTTCTTGCATTCCAATATGCATTGTAAAGTCTCCATTATAACTACTATAATTTATCTCTGAGGCTTTTTTAAGTAACTTTTTAATGTGACTTTTTTTCATGACTTTCTTGATCTGATCAAAAGCTTGAACGAAAGAAATGGTGTATTTTCTTCTTTATGCTTCAGGAGTCTAACAGAATGCATGTCATATAGTATTTGATAGATTTTCTTGAATAAATAAATTTTAGTAAATTAAGAAATCCAAACTGAATACATGGTGCCAACCTTTGGAGAAAGGCATAGCTAAGAAAATTGAGGTAAAATAAAATAATTAACTTTTCTGCTTTACTCTAACTATTTGGCATGTCCACTTTACTCAGAATAACAGAAGTATTGGACATATTTAATGAAATACAATAAAACTAATGTGTATCAAGTGTCATTTGTGATTGACTACCATCTTGTGCAAAAAATAAAATGCTAATCAATTACTTGTTAGTAAAATCACTTTTGCTCATGAAAGTAATATGGGTCCTTCTTGGAAAAAAAGGCAAATATTAAAAAGCTCATGCACATACACACACACACACCCCCAAATATTAACATTTTGACATATATCTATTTAGTCCTACTTAATTGAAAGAAACATATAATGAACAGGATAAGTATTCTCTCAGTTTATGAGTCTTGAAATTTTAGAATCATATATGATAACATGGAAGACATTTCTTTTGAAATATTTTTTATGTTCCCTTCATATTTATTTCTACGTACAACTCCAGAAGACCAGACTCTCCTTGACCTTATGTGTGAGAAACAACCACACCTGTCCTCACAGAATCTTCTGCAATGCAATCTTCAGACTGCTGGTAGTCTAATCATCTCTTACTGTTGCTACCACTCATTTAGTACTTATATGTAATATATTATTTAACTTGTCAAGTGTTGTACTTATTTTGTAAAATTTTCATCACCACAGTCACTTACTGTAACTCTATATTACTCCTAGTTTTTTACAGCTTATGAGAAATTTAACATATATCTTATGGGTTTATCTTTTTATTTACATTCTCCATGAGGATAACTATCATATATTTTCCCTCTCTACATCACCAGAGCTTAGTTGTCTATATTAGGAGTGGAAAATGTTTAATTATGTCATTTCTCTGATCTTAGCTTCTGGAGAGCAGAAACCATATTTTAGGCATAAACACTCTCCCTAATTCTTATCATACTCCTAGGCCCATAATAGTTATTTAGAACATCTTGATTTGATCATTTATAATTATAAATTGGTCAATTATTTTCTAGTACTCAAAGATTTTTTTGCATTAAAGATCATATAAGAACTAGGGGATTATATGACAATAATAGTAAGCAACACTTCTATAATGCTTACCGTTAGATAATATTTTAAATGCTTTTTTCATATAAAGTCTTAGTTATCACAACAAGCTTATAAGGTAGGACTACGGATACCCCTACTTATAGATAAGGATACTGACATAGAGAGTTAAATGACTTTCCTAAGGTCACCAGAACTGAGTCTTGGGGCCTTAGTTCTAACATAGGCAGCCTGACTCTACGCTTTACACTCTTAATCACTATGCTTTACTGTATCAGATGTACATTTTCAGGTAAAATGTTTCTGACACACAATTATTCTATTATTATCATTTGAAATCTCTTATGGACACACATAAAGAAGAGGCCAAGTATCATGGATTCTAGATGGATGATGTATAGGAAATTAAATGTAATGAGTTGTAATTCTCAAAGGAAGTTTTTAAAAAGATATATAAAACACTCCAGACTTCTGAATCATTATGGTACAATGGAGTTATCATTATAATTCCATAGCTAGATGCTATAAATGTCATTACCGCTATCGGCAAGGCACCGGGCCTGCAATGTTTTATATTTGGATTGGTTAGAAAAATGCATAACCCAAGTAAACAGAAAATAATATATAACAAAAATGTGTTTTAGCATTACTCCCTAATTGGGAAAGAAAATGGTAATTTGCTAAGTTTGTAATGATAACCCTCTATAATTCTATGCAATCCTTGTGCAAAATCAGAAGTTAAAAATTTTTTAATAAACTCAAATCTATATTTGTGTTTATATCAAAGATTCCACCAAGGTAGTGAGAAAATGAATTTCACTAATAATTGGATATTTTACACTACCCCTAGAGTTATACCAGCATTCAGATGCATAATGCTAGAAAAGCGGGGGAAGCTAGAATTTAATTCTTTGTAAGTTTGGTTATCATCTATATTGTCCAAGATGTCAATAATCCCTTGGACGTAAAGAAGTTATCTGCTTCTGTGCTTCACTATGTGCACTATCATCTTGGGGTGTTACCAAAGAGTATGTTTGTAGTCTACACAGATTATGAGACCTATCAAATTTTGTCCCATTTCTAATCTCCGGGTATCTGTTGTCTCTCTTTTCCAGTTTGCATCAGTTAGATTGTGCAGCATAACAAACCAGCCCAAAATTTAGTGGATTAAAACAACAGCCATTTTATTTAGCTCCAGATTCTGTCGGTCTGTTGAGAAATTGTTCATGTCTAGAATATCTTTTCTTATCTCTTATAGATTCTATCACATAGTGCTGATCAGGTGGTTGTCAAACTAATTACTGTTTGATCTAAAATGATCCCAATATTAACAGAAAGATAGCCAACTGGATGCAGCCAGGAGAAACATCTGTCACTGAGACACTGGGACATAGAGAAGACTGGCACATCCCAAGCAGATCTTCAGAGAAATTGAGAGTGAACAGAGGGAGGGTGCAGACCCCGGGCTGAAGGGAGAGGACAGTGGGAAGCCTGCATAGCCCTACTGAGCACCAGGACTTGTTCCTGGCCCCTGCACCTCCTGGTAAAAGGGTGAGTTGAACAGGAGAGGAGTGCCATCCTCTCTCCATGTATCTCCAGAATCCTAGGAGCAGGAGACTGCACAACTCCCTCGGACACTTGAGCTGACTGGGAGAGTTGCTTAGACAAGTGGTAGGGGCAGGACTCCAGCCTGTGTAGAGTCCAGATGGTTTGGTGCAGAAACGTCTGCAGTGGAGCACAGCGAGGGACCTTCATTCCCTCAAGGCTTGTCATGCTCCTTTAGGAGATGCTAGCCTTAGGGTGACTGTTGGACCTGGAAAGAGCAGAGTGTTCTTGCCCGCGAGACAGGGCAAGACTCATAGCCTCCGTGATTGCTGGCCTCTCTTCAGATCCCAACCTGGCTGCGTCTGCTTGCAGCACAACTTTGGATGCCCAACCAGGGTGCTTCCCAAGGGTCTTCAATACAGCTGCTTTGCCAGAAGACCATGCCTGATCGTTGGAGAGCTCCAGCAGAAAGACCCCAGCCAACACACACCAGCCCACTCACACACACTTCCCTCACTGTAGCTTCTGCTCACCACTTAGCCAACACACTCTTCCACAGCCACCTCACCCACTGGTTTCCTAGTGCACATAAGCAGATCTCACCTCCAATCCCTGGCCAGCGTACATGTGCATGCCCAGTCTGCCATATCACTACTACCAATGTGAGCACATCCCACTACACCCTCCCCCGCTGACATGCAGGTAGGTATCTAGGCTCTGCTGTGATTGGCAGTGCGAAGAAGACACTAATGCCAGTGGCCCTGCCCTTCCACACTGCCACTGCCACTGGTGCAAATGCACACACAGAGGTCAGCAGCTTGGCACTTGCCAGTGTCCTGCACCTGCTGCCACTGCCACCAGCACAAATGCAGACACAGACACCATCAATACTTTCCACAAAAGTGTTCCAGTTATGCCATTATGACCCTGCTACCACCAGCACAAGAACACAAAGGAATGTCTCAGCCCTGCTCCTACCTGGACCCTACTACAGCCAACATGCATGTACCCTGCCTCACTTCTGTGGTGGCTGACACATGTGAGCAAGCATGGCTCCCATTGCCATTGCCCCAACAAAGCACTTTGGTTGGCACCACTCACCAGAGTGCTGTGATAAGTGGACTGGGAACACCTTGGTCCCTCTAACACAGTAGGTTCTTAATCTTGAGGGTTCAGAGAACAAACCTGGGGGTCTGATACCAGACTCCAGAGTTACAGCATGCAGCCCAGGAGCCATGAGCTGAGCCTTGAATCCTTAAAAATCTTCCAGGCACGAAGCTAGTCAACTGAACCCACCCTACACCACAATCAAACCCACAAGGGCCGAAAATAAGATAAAAGCAAAAAAAAAAAAAAAAAAGTCAAAGGATAGCAACTTTCCAGAGTGAAGGAACCTTAGCCTGCACAGATAAGAAAGAATCAGCATAAGAACTCTGGAAACTGAAAAAGCTGGAATATCTTCTCACCTTCAAATGATTGCATTAGTTCCCCAGCAATGGTTTTAACCAGCCTAAAATGACTAAAATGACAGAAAAGAATTCAGAATATGGAGAGGAATGAAGATCGCTGAAATTCAGGAGAAAGTCAAAACCCAACCAAAGGAATACAATAAAACAATACAGGAGATGAAACACGAAATGACCATTTTAAGAAAGAACCAAACTGATCTGATAGAGTTAAAAAAAACTCACTCCAAGAATTAATTAAATTAATTAATTACACTTAATTAATTACACTTAAATACAATTACAGATTTAAGTACATAGACCACTGACACTATAAAGCAACCACACAATCAAGTCTGCATAATAACCAGTTAAGAACATGATGACACAATCAAACCCATACAAATCATATTAACTTTGAATGTAAATGGACTAAATGCCCCAATTAAAAGGCTTAGAGTGGCAAGGTGGATAAAGAGTCAAGATCCAACTGTATACTGTCTTTAAGAAACCCGTCTCACATGCAATGACACAGATAGGCTGAACATAAAGGGAAAGAGAAAGACATGCTGAGCAAACAAACAAACAAACAAACAAAAAGAGGAAAAAGCAGGGGTTGCTATTCTAATTCCAGACAAAACAGTCATTAAACCAATAATGATCAAAAAAGACATAGAAGGTCATTATATAACGATAAATTGTTTAATTCAACAAGAAGACTTAACTATCCTAAATATATATGCACCAATATAGGAGCACTCAGATTGATAAAGCAAGTTCTTAAAGACCTACGAAGAGACTTACGTAACCACACAATAATACACAATAATAGTGTGAGACTTCAACACCCCACTGACACTATTAGAGAGATAATCAAAGTAGAAAACTAACAAAGATATTCGAGACCTAAACTTGACATTTGTCCTAATGGACCTAGCAGGCATCTAAAGAACTCTCTATTCAAAACATGCATACATCTCATATTCAAATGGCAAATACTATAAAATCAACAATACAATCAGACAAAACAATTTTCAGCAAATAAAAAAAAGTCGTGCCAAACACAATTTCAGACCATGGTGCAAAAAATACAGAAATCAGAAAAAGTGGGCAAAGGATATGAACAGACACTTCTCAAAAGAAGACATTTATGTGGCCAACAAACATGAAAAAAAATTCATTGTCACTGATCGTTAGAGAAATGAAACTCAAAATCACAATGAGATACCATCTCACAGTAGTCAGAATGACAATTATTAGAAAGTCAGGAAACAATAGATGCTGGCAAGTCTGTGGAGAAATAGGAACAGTTTTACACTACTGGTGGGAATGTAAATTAGTTCAACCATTGTGGCAAACAGTGTGGCTATTCCTCAAGCCTCTAGAACCAGAAATACCATTTCATCCAACAATCCCATTACTGGGTATATATGCAAAGAAATATAAAGCCTTCTACTATAAACACACATGCACATGTATGTTTATTACAGCACTATTCACAATAGCAAAGACATGGAACTAACCCAAATGCCCATCAATGAAAGACTGGATAAAGAAAATGTGGTATGTACAATCCCACCAACAGTGTAAAAGTGTTCCTATTTCTCCACATCCTCTCCAACACCTGTTGTTTCCTGACTTTTTAATGATTGCCATTCTAACT
>NW_012114699.1:2554750-2610748 GCF_000951035.1 Colobus angolensis palliatus | reverse complement strand
CATGGAATACTATGCAGCCATAAAAAAGAATGAGATCATGTCCTTTGCAGGGACTCGGATGAAGCTGGAAACCATCATCCTCAGCAAACTACCAGAGAAACAGAAAACAACACCGCATGTTCTCACTCATAAGTGGGAGCTGAACAATGAGAACACATGGACACAGACAGGAGAATAACAGACACCAGGGCCTGTTTAGGGAGAGCATTAGGAAAAACACCTAATGTGTGCGGGACATAAAACCTAGATGAAGAGTTGATAGGTGCGACAAACCACCATGGCACATGTATACCTATGTAACAAACCTGTATGTTCTGCACATGTATCCCAGAAGTTAAAGTAAAATTAAAAAAAAAAAGAAAAAAGAAGGACATTCTGACACATGCTACAATATGGATTAGATATCTAAAGTAGTAAAATTTCATAGAGAGAAAATGTAGAATGGTAGTTGCTAAGGGCTGGAAGAGGGGAATGAGGAGTTACTGTTTAATGGGAACATTGTTTCAATTTTCAAAAATAAGAAAGTAGTGGTGATAGAAGGTGATGAAGGTTTCAAAACAATGTAAATGTACTTAATACCAATAAATCAAATATTTAAACATGTTTAAAAAGTAGAAATCAATACTGAGAAAATCCCTTAAAAGCATATAATTACGTGGAAATTAAACAAGCTGCTTCTGAATGACTTTTATGAAAATGATAAAATGAAGGCAGAAATCAAGAAATTCTTTGAAACTAGTAAGAAAAAACATACAACATACCAGAATTTCTAGGACACATCTAAAGTAGTATTAAGAGGGGATTTTATAGTGCTAAATGCGCACAAACACACACACACACACACACACACACACACAAATTTAAAGATTTCAAATTAACCACCTAACATTACCCCTACAGAAAATAGGGAAACAAGAGTAAACCAACCCCAAAGATAACAGAAGACAAGAAACACCCAAATCATAGCTGAACTGAAGGAAATTGAGACTTGATAAACCGTGCAAAAGATCAACAAATCCAAGAGGTGTTTTTAAATAAATAATAAATGAGCTTGATTGACAGCTAGTTAGACTAATTAAAAAAAAGACAATCCAAATAAACACAATTAGAAATGACAAAGGGGACATTACCACTGACCACACACAAATGCAAAAAAAAAGAAAAAACTCAGAGACTATTATGAACACCTCTATGCACACAAAAACAAGAAAACCTAGAATAAATCGATTAATTTCTGAAAGCATAAAACCTCCTAAGATTGAACCAGGAAAAATTGAATCCCTGAAGAGACCAATAATGAGTTCTGAAATTGAATCAGTAATAAAAAAGCCTCCCTACCAGAAAAAGCCCAGAATCAGAAGGATACATAGCCAAATTCTACCACATGTGTAAAGAAGAGCTGGTACCATTCCTACTGAAACTATTCCAAAAAATCACAGAGAATGAGGAGGCTAGCATCATACTTACTCCAAACCTTGTAGAGACACAACAAAAAATGACAACTTTAGGCCAATATATCTTTGATGAACATACATGCAAAATTCCCCAATAAAATACTAGCAAACCAAATCCAGCAGCGTATCAAAAAACTAATTTACCATTATCAAGTAGGATTTATTCCTGAAACTCAAGGTTAGTTCAACATACACAAATCAATAAATATGATTCATCACATAAACAGAAATAAAAGCAAAAACCACCCAATCATCTCCATAGATGCAGAAAATGCTTTCTATAAAATTCAACATCCCTTCATGTTAAAAACCCTCAATAAACTAGGAATTGGAGGAACATACCTCAAAATAAATAGAGCTATCTATGACCAATCCATAGCCACATCATATTGAATGGACAAAAGCTGGAAGCATTCCCCTTGAGAACCAGAATAATACAATAATGCTCTCTTTCACCACTTCTATTCAACAGAGTACTAGATGTCCTAGTCAGAGCAATCAGGCAAGAGAAAGAAATAAAATGCATCCAAATAGGAAGTGAGAAAGCCAAACTCTCTCTCTTTGCAGACTGTATAAATCTATATCTAGAAAACCTCATAATATCTGACCAAATGCTCCTAGATCTGATAAACAACTTCAGCAAAGTTTTAAGATGCAAAATCAATGTTCAAAAATGAGTAGCATTTCTGTACATCAACAACATCCAAGCTGAGAGGCAAATAAAGAATGCATTCCTATTCACAGTTGCCACAAAAGAATAAAATACCTAGCAATACAGCTAACATGGGAGGTAAAAGATCTCCACTATGAGAATTAAAAAATACTGTTGAAGAAAATCAGAGATGAAACAAACAAACAAATGGAAAAACATTCCATGCTCATTGATGGGAAGAATCTATATCATTAAAGTAGCCATACAGCTCAAAGCAGATCCAGTGATATTCCTGTCAAACTACCGAGGACATTCTTCACGCAATAAAAAAAAAAAAAAAAAAACTATTTTAAAATTCATATGGAACCAAAAAAGAGCCTGAATAGCTAAGGCAATCCTAAGAAAAAAGAATAAAGTCAGACACATCGCATTACCCGACTTCAAACTGTACTACAAGGCTACAGTAAACAAAACACCATGGTACTGGCACAAAAACAAACACATAGACCAATGGAACAGAATGGAGAGCCCAGAAATAATGCCTCACACATACAACCACCTGATCTTTGACCAAGTCGACAAAAACAAACAATGGCGAAATAACTCTCTAGTCAATGAATGGTGCTGGGATTAGTGGCTAGCCATTTGCAGAAGATTGAAATTGGACCCCTTCCTTAAACCATACACAAAAATCACTTCAAGATGGATTAAAGACTTAAATGTAAAGTCTAAAAATATAAAAACCCTTCATCTAGGAAGTACTATTGTGTAAGTAGACCCCGGCACACATTTCATGACAAAGATGCCCAAAACAATTTCAACAAAAGCAAAATTGATAAATGGGACTTAATTAAACTAAAGAGCTTCTGCACAGCAAAATAAGCTATCAACAAGTAGACAACCTACACAATGGGAGAAAATATTTGCAAACTGCATCCAACAAGTATCTAATATCCAGAATGTATAAGGAACTTAAACAGTGTCACAAGCAAAAAGCAAACAACCCCATTACAAAGCAGACAAAGGACATGAACACTCACTTTTCCAAAGAAGAAATACACTCAGTCAACAAGCATATGAAAAAATGCTCAAAATCACTAATCATTAGAAAAACGCAAATTAAAACCATAATGAGATTCCATCTCACATCATTGAGAATGGCTGTTATTAAAAAGTCAAGCAATAACAGATGCTGATGATGTTGCAGAGAAAAGGGAACACTAATACACTGCCAGTGAGAATGTAAATTAGTCCAGCCATTGTGGAAAGCAACTTGAAACTTTCTCAAAGTACTTAAAACAGAATTACCATTTGATGAAAAAATTCCATTACTGGGTATATACCCAAAGCAATATAAGTTGTTCTACATAAAAACACATGCACACGTGTGTACATTACAGCACTATTCTCAACAGCAAGGACATTGAATCAACCTAAATTCCCATCAAAGGTAGACTAGATTAAGAAAATGTAGTACATATATGCCAGGGAATACTATGAAGCCACAAAAAATGAGATCATGTCCATTGCAGCAACATGGATGGAGCTGAAAGCCATTATCCTAAGAGAACTAATGCAAGAACAGAAAACCGAATACTGGATGTTCTCACTTATAAGTAGAAACTAAACATTGGATATACATGGACCCAAAGAGTGGAACAACAGACATTGGGGCCCACTTGAGGGTGGAGGATTGGAAAACTACCTATGAGTTATTATGCCTACGATTTGGGTGACAAATAATCTTTACACCAAAACTCTGTGACAGGCAATTTACCTATATAAAAATCCTGCACATGTATCCCTGAACCTGAAATAAAAATTAAAAAGTAAAAATAAATGATCTCACTTGCATGTGTTGTAGCTAACAGACTGTTTACTAAAGTGTGTATGTGTGTGTGTATATATATATATGTGTATATATATACATATAGTTTCCTAGTTCTATCTTCTTCATATGGAAGTCTCAGGATTCCAAACACAGCAAGAAAACAAGACCTAATATGACAGTGCTTCTTAACTTTCTGCTTATGTTATTTTTGCTAATGTTTTCTGGGATCATAGAAGGTACATGACTATCCTTTATTCAAAGGATAGAAAAATAGTCCCTACCACTTGACTTCAGAAGCTGTAACATTTTTGTTGCTATTACTGCAATGTACCACAGAGCCATCAATTGCAGTGAAATTATGTAAGAGAAAATACATTTGAAAACACTTTAGAGTAAGAGGCTTTACAATATTGCCAAATGTAGTCGTTTCTATTTACAATGCCCACATATAGGTCAGTCTTGAGTATTATTTTAGCTCATACGTTATCAAATATTTTAAAGCAACTATGCAATGCTGGATGGTGATACTTTCCCCCTGACATACTGCTTTTTTTTCTTTTTATTTATTTTTTTATTTCTTATTATTTTTTATTTATTTATTTATTTTTTAATTATATTTTAAGTTCTAGGGTACATGTGCATAACGTGCAGGTTTGTTACATATGCATACTTGTGCCATGTTGGTGTGCTGCACCCATCAACTCATCAGCACCCATCAACTTTTTAAAATTAGAACCATTTTATTAATTTATCTTGTCAAATATCAAAAATCTTACAATACTTTACAGAAATAAAGCTTACTTTATTTGTAATGGCTGTGTCTCAAAAAGATGATAAACATATATGTGGCTTTGTTATAATTGATTTGGGGTTATTACAGTAATTTATCATGTTCTATGGAATTTGTAATGCATGTTTTCTTCTGAAAGCTCATCTTAGAGACACAATTATGATTTAATGTAAGAAATCTAATTTCTTTATATTAGAGAACATTATTGTTGAACATTAACAGTAGTCAATAGATTAATTTTATTGTTAAATGAAGAATAATTCTGCAAGTGAAGAATAATTCAATCATGTCATGTAGCACAGCATGGTGAATGAAAACATGCATTAACCCTGGAACCTTAAGAGGGCAGATTTAGTTTCTGATAATTGTGATGGTGGGTTGGATGGAATATTCTTTTCTACCTCTTAACCGCATAACCCTATCAATAAGCCCAACTGAAAAGATTCATCAAATAGATGCCTTTCATATTTGATGTTTGTAGAAATGTTTAAATAGGCACAACAAAACCTTAGTTAACTGCAATTATTAAAGAGTGTGGTGAAACATTTCCTTGTTAATGAAAGATTTCCCAAATGTCTTTTTTTTTGTTAAATCTTGAATTATTAATTATTTTTTCTAAATTGTGTAAGTCATGCTTTCTCGCTAAAATTTAGTTCCACAGCACTTCACTTCCAGGGAGGTAGCATGTGGAGCTCTGTGGATGCATTCTCCTGTGAAACAAACAAGGCTGCTGAAAATTATGAAAATAAACAACAATTTCAACTTTCTAGAAATTATCATAAAAGTATACAGCAAATGAGGAAGCATTAATTCATGAAAATATATTGTTATAGATTAAATTGTCTTCTCCTAAAATTCATAGGTGTAAGACTTAACACCCTTACGTCAGAATGTGACCATATTTGGGAATAAGATTGTTGAAGATGCAATTACTTAAGATGAATTCATTAGGGCATCCCCTAATCCAAAATGATTTATGTCTCTACTGAAAGAATGGTTGTGATTTTGGACACAGACAAGAACACATGTAAACACTACCAGCAATTTAGGAGGCCAAGTTGGCTGGATCACTTGAGCCCAGGAGTTCAAGATCAGCCTGGGCAACATGGTGAAACCCCATCTTTACAAAAATACAAAAATTAGCATTGTGGCACTCACGTGTAGCCCAAGCTATTTGGGAGGCTGAAGTGGGAGGATTGCTTAAATCTGGGAGGTCAATGCTGTAGTGAGCCAAGATTGCACCACTACACTGAAGCCTGGATAGCAGAGTAAAACCCTGTCTCAAAAAAAAAAAAAAAAAGAAAAGAAAAGAAAAGGAAAAGAAAAGAAAAACATTGAAGGCAGAGCTTGAGATGAGATGAAGCTTCTATATGGCAACGAGTGCCAATGATTTCCGCAAACAAAATATGAGAGGAGAGGCATGGAACTGATTATTTCTCACAACTTTCAGAAGGAAATAACCCTGCTGACATCTTGATTTCAGACATCTAGCCTCCAGACCTGTGAGACAATACATTTCTTCTAAGGCATTCAGTCTGTGATACTTTGTGGTACTTTGTTACAGCAGCCCAAGGAAAATAGTACTAAAATAAGTTATGAAAAGAGGAGGTCTGTGGCATTTGAGTCATGATCCACCACATCCCCCGCCCCCCAGCTCAAGTTGATTAAACTACCATTCTGGGAAGATGGGACCAGGAAGGCAGGGCTCATTCTCCTCTGAGCTCCCAATAAAGGGCATCCCCCATATCTCACTGAGAGGGGTAATCTGTCAGCATTTCTGATTTCCTAAAAGTGCAACTTGAAGAAGCTAAATTCCTGGTGAGCACAGCTGAGAGTTCAGGGTCTCCCTTTCTTTACCTTTATCCATAGGACAGAGGCTCTACTCAATGTGTAGTAGGCAGAGAATACTGGGGCCCCAATCATCCTTTGTCCAGCTTACCTGTAGGACAGAATTTCCATTCCAAGAAAAGAAGGTCAAAAATATCAGAGGCTACTTCCTGGCCCAGTGCCCAGAGTAGTGGCTCAAGATTTTTCTCACGGGGAACAGTCGTTTCATTTAAAAAGAGCTCTGAAGCTCTTTAACTTTACAATTTATTTTGGAGAAATAAATCTAACAAGAGGAGTCATTATCTGAAAATGTAAACACGGTTATTTTCATATTCGCTTTTTACTCCTTCTCAAATATAAGAATTATTCTTTAAACAGTTTAATTACTATATTTCAATCTTTAGAGAATATTATTCACTATCCATTCAGATCCATCATGAGTTGTTCAATTCAGATGCATAAAATAAATAAGTTTCTGATACTCTGGCTGAATTTTCTAAAGAGTGCACAAGAATAAATATTAGGAAGCACATTGTATTTTCAATTGCTTTCTGTCTTTCGCCACTCTGAAGGAAGAACCTCTAGACATAAATACTCTTTAGACTTATGATCTTCATCATTTGTTTTTGCAGCCCTCTGTATGCATGAAGGGTATTGTTTTGCCCAGTACAAGTGACATCAGGTTTCTTCACTTTGTTTTGTAACGTACAAGAGAAAAAACAAATACATATATGTCAAAATAACTGATCAGTGTGTTCTTCAAAAGTGTCAATGTCATGGAAGGCATAGAAAGATTGAGGAAGTATGACAGACTGGGAGTAATGAAGCCCAAGAAGGAATCTTGGAAGAGAAAAAGCACATTAGTTAAAACAAGAGTAAAATAGAAGTAAGTTCTGCAGTTTAATAATAGCGTTGTACCAATGTTAATTTATTGGTTTTGATCATTTTACTATTGCTATGTATTATGCAAATTGTAGGGGAAGCTGGTTGAGAGAAATTAAGGAACTCTTAATAATTTTATTAGTTTTCTCTAAGTCTAAAATTATTTCAAAATAAAAGAGCAGCAACAATAGCATCACCTAAAACCTCTCCAAGTTCTAGATTGAGTAGCAGAGATTCATTAACAAACAGTTGTTTTAGTAGCTAATTAACTTTATTTTACGTTAATTTCACTCTAATAATGCATGTGAATGACATTTTAAAATATGTACTCACATCGTATTTTTCATCTTAATCATAGCCACATAAAATATATAATAGTTGTTTCTGAAATGGCTGAAATTATTCATAGAAATAATCAAAATAATTAGGCCGTAACAGAATGATGGGATTAACTGTTACAGGCATGGCATTAGTCTCAGAGGAAAAACGAATTCCCTCCTTTTCTTTTTGTTTAACTATTATGTTCTTCAATTAGTAAATATAGGAAATCAAATACATTCCTTAAAATGTAAGTATTGACTTACCCTATGGCCCGGCAATTCCACTGCTACCCAAAACGAATGAAAACAAATGTCCACACAGAAACCTGTACATTAATGTTCATAGCGATATAGTTCATAATATCCAAACATTGAATAAACCCAAATGTTCAGCAACTGAGGAAAGAATAAATAAAATCTGGTATATTCATGAAGTGTAATACTAGTCGGCAATAAACAGAAATAGAGTATTCATACGTATTGCAACAAAGATGGACTTTAAAAACATGCTAAGTGAAGGAAATCATTAGCAAAATACCACATATTATGTAATTCAATTCACATAAAATATCCAGAATAGGCAAATCCATAGAGACAGAAATTAGGTGATTGTAAAGGACTGAGGGCAGAGAGGAACGGATAATAAATAGCTGCGAATGGGTATGGTGTTTTTCTTGGGTGAAAAAAAATTTTTAATGAGTGGTTATGGTTGTATATCTTTGTGAATATACTAAAACTTCTGGATAGGACACTGTAAAAGGGTAAATTTTAGTATATGTGAAAATATATCAGAAAATGTTACATAATTAAATAATCAGATCTTATAGGACAACATTGAAAACACCAGAATTAATGATAATGTATAGCATTTTTCTTCAGAGGGATGGTTAGTGTCATGAAAACCTCAATTTTTTCCACATTAAATATACACATTTTTCTCATTCTAATGTTTTAAAATTGAATGAAATAATATAAATTTTACATGGAACAATAAATATCATTAAATGCCAATACAATTATATTAAAATTAGCAAAATAGAATTACTGATTTAAGACCTTCTATATCAGATAGCTAAGTTACTCATAAGTTAGGTGGATAAGAATAGACAGATTAGTTGTGGAACATAATAGTGTAAAAATAGATCTAAGAAATATTGAAAATTAAGTAAGGAAAGGATCCAGTTTCAGCTTTCTACTTATGGCTAGCCAATTTTCCCAGCACCATTTATTAAATAGGGAATCCTTTCCCCATTTCTTGTTTCTCTCAGGTTTGTCAAAGATCAGATGGCTGTAGATGTGTGAGGGAATCCTCCCTAACTCATTTTATGAGGCCAACATCATCCTAATACCAAAGCCTGGCAGAGGCACAACAAAAAAGGAGAATTTTAGACCAATATCCCTGATGAACATCGATGCAAAAATCCTCAATAAAATACTGGCAAACCGGATTCAGCAGCATATCAAAAAGCTTATCCACCCTGATCAAGTGGGCTTCATCCCTGGGATGCAAGGCTGGTTCAACATATGCAAATCAATAAACGTAATCCAGCATATAAACAGAACCAAAGACAAGAACCACATGATTATCTCAATAAATGCAGAAAAGGCTTTTGACAAAATTCAATAGCCCTTCATGCTAAAAACGCTCAATAAATTCGGTATTGATGGAACGTACCTCAAAATAATAAGAGCTATTTATGACAAACCCACAGCTAATATCATACTGAATGGGCAAAAACTGGAAAAATTCCCTTTGAAAACTGGCACAAGACAGGGATGCCCTCTCTCACCACTCCTATTCGACATAGTGTTGGAAGTTCTGGCTAGGGCAATCAGGCAAGAGAAAGAAATCAAGGGTATTCAGTTAGGAAAAGAAGAAGTCAAATTGTCCCTGTTTGCAGATGACATGATTGTATATTTAGAAAACCCCATCGTCTCAGCCCAAAATCTCCTTCAGCTGATAAGCAACTTCAGCAAAGTCTCAGGATACAAAATTAATGTGCAAAAATCACAAGCATTCTTATACATCAGTAACAGACAAGCAGAGAGCCAAATCAGGAATGAACTTCCATTCACCATTGCTTCAAAGAGAATAAAATACCTAGGAATCCAACTTACAAGGGATGTAAAGGCCCTCTTCAAGGAGAACTACAAACTACTGCTCAGTGAAATAAAAGAGGACACAAACAATTGGAAGAACATACCATGCTCCTGGATAGGAAGAATCAATATCGTGAAAATGGCCATACTGCCCAAGGTAATTTATAGATTCAATGCCATCCTCATTAAGCTACCAATGAGTTTCTTCACAGAATTGGAAAAAAAACTGCTTTAAAGTTCATATGGAACCAAAAAGGAGCCTGCATTGCCAAGACAATCCTAAGTCAAAAGGACAAAGCTGGAGGCGTCACGCTACCTGACTTCAAACTATACTACAAGGCTACAGTAACCAAAACAGCATGGTACTGGTACCAAAACAGAGATATAGACCAATGGAACAGAACAGAGTCCTCAGAGATATAGCTTCTTAAAAGCAGATGCTTCAAGCATCAAAGTCAAATGAATTATTATATTTTACACCCCATCTAAGGGTCAGAATGATGCCACATTTTAGTTTCCTTCACATTTGGATTATTACATCTTTGTAGAGCTTCTTTTTTTTATGTCATAAAAGACCAGATTTTCTCTTCCTTTTGGGTTGTTGACATAATGAATATATGCCTTATTTGCCTAATGACAAAGATTATCCAAATTCTTAAATCATACTATTCTAAGACTTCTTTATCCATATTTTAAAATAAACTTTGCTTACACTGAGAACACTTAAAACATGAACCAAAATTTTGTAGTCATGATAAAAATGGAAAAGGTTTTACCGAGGTTTTGTTTTGGAAAAGAAACCTAAAACATTATTTATTTAATCTTTTATTGAACACAATTTATGGTTTAATTTTAAATATGCATTTTTTTGAGATAGGGTCTAACTCTTGTTACCCAGGCTGGGGAACATGGCTCACTGTTGCTTCGACTTCCTGGACACAGGTGATTCTCCCAACTCAGCCTCCCACGTAGCTGGGACTACAAGAGTGTGACATCTTCTCCAAATTAATTATTTGGAACAAAAAATGAATGAAAAACCATTGATTTATAAGGAGAAATTTGTGCAGAATTTTCCCAACCGAATCATAAGATGATATTCTACTATATTCCTCACTATACATTTAAATTCCACGGCACAAAAATAAAAAAGGCAATTTTGCAAAAATATTTATGAAGGCTTCATCTGTTTCTCAAAACATCTACCTAATAATTTGATACATAAATTATCTTCTTGTAAAATGCCTATCATGCATTATATTTATTTATTTTTCTTCGATTTTTAACAGATACTCATTTACCAATGACTGTCACCCAGTTCTTGCTATTTTCCAATAAAACTTGCATCGTGATGTCCGATATTTTTGCAACTTATTTTCCATTTAATTCTAATTTATTCTAAGATATTCTAATTTTAATAAAATTTAAACTTCTATTTCCTGCTTTTCAATTACTCTTTTCTTATAGCAACCTATTCTTTGTGAATGTAGGGATCATTTTGGTTCTCCCAAGAATATTAATTAGAATAAATTTTAAAAGTTATTTTCTTCCAAGTTATCTCCGGATTAGTTGTTTTATCGTGTGTCCTTCCAGTTTTTCTCAAATGTCTGATGATGCTTGGTTTTCCATTCATACTCATAAGAGATGCACTTGATGTATTATTACTGGTAGCTACCAAGCAATTTTTCTGACATTATTGAGGTAGTCTTTTCTCACAGGCTTCCATCCTGAAAGGAAGTCACATATAACTTCAAACTAGTGGGTTATATTTTAGTTTTTATGGCAAAAATCAAATGAGGATGGCTCTTCTCTGGAATATCAGCTACCATAATAAAAACACTACACTCTTTCTGGCAGGTTTCTCATTTCTTTGGAAAATAGCACTTCAGCCTCAACCTGCTGCTACTGCATATATAGAGGTGATGCTGACTTACATGGCCATAGACATTTTACAGATGCTACCAGTCTCAAAAAAAAAAAAAATGATTTTACTATATCCTTTTTTATAGTATTTTATTATATATATCATATACATAGATTACTGTACATCTGTTTATATTATTTTGATAATCATAATATAAAAACTGGACATTTTAACATATTTTTGTGTGCCATATGAAATACGGATCGCCTGGGATGATCACACACAACCTTGGAGACCAATGCTGTAGACCGTCAATCATGTTGTTTTATAATTCTATTTCCTTTCCACTTCTCTGATGATAAGCAACTCTCACCTCTTCTGCAGCATACTGTGCATGTCCTGAGCTGTGGCTCTCTCCATTCTATGTTGTCCATCAATATGGTCCCACCTTTCTCCATGTTCCAGAAATATGTCAAGGCTCTGGTCTTCTGATGCCTCTCACTGGTCATTCAGTGATGTCATTCAGTAAATTTATGGACTTACTGTCTTTAGTACTTCATTATTATTATTCAGAGGGGTTTTGCAAAAAAAAAAAAAAAAAAGAAAAGAAAGAAAGAAAAACCAAAAAGACATATAAATATGTGCTGTCTGTCATCTTGAACCAGAACTCTATCAAGTATTTTCATTCTTACTTCTCAGATTAGAGGGCTCCATTTGTATTGTTAGACTATAGGCATTCAGTGATGTATCTAAAGGGAAACTCGTTTTTATATTAATTAATAAAGATAAATACCCTAGTATTATAACCTTGAATACAACTAGTAGGCAATGTCCCTAAATTGTGACATTTTTTATTTTAAAGAGATTATAAATGCTGAATTCAAGTAGTATTAAGAAAAATGCATGGTGTTAAGGAATTTTGTTGGATATAAGGAGTTTTATAATGCAGCATTTCTAGATTAAGATATAATATTAATTATTCCGTCTATTGTTAGTGTCCTCTCACAGTTGCAGCCCCATAATAACAAGCATCCTCTTTAATGTTCAGGGCCTGCTGTGCCAATAGTACTTTTAACAAAATACATTGGCTTTAGGCTTTCTGACATGGCTTCACACTGAGATAAACACAATTAACAAGATCAGTCTAAATTTTGGCTCTTTTATAATTGTTTATTAATGGGATTTTGAGATTACTTTTTTAATTTAATTTTTTTTTCAATCGGGGTTGTTATTTGCTGTGTGTTTTTATTTTTAATGCCTGAATATTATCTTTTTGATCTGTTTCTCAATGGCAGGAAGGCAATAGTTACCCTTGTAAAATGATCAAATGATAATTTTTCCTAAGGTCTTTGTAGCAGAACAATTATGGAGAAACTATCTTAGTTACAATAGATTTGAAAAGCAAGTTATTCATAGATAAACTTAATGTTCAAAAATTATGTTAGCTTTTGTTTAACATATAGGAGCACCATATACCTTTTATTTATTTATTTATTTGTAATTTGTGTGAGTGTGTAATAGGTGTATATATTTATGGGGTATATGAGATATTTTGATACAGGCATATAATGTGTAAAAACTACAGGTAGATAAATGGGGTATCCATCACTTCAAGAGGGTATCGCTTGCGTTATAATCTAAGTGTACTATTATTTTTCTTATTTTTAATTTTTGTTAGTGCATAGTAGGTGTATATATTTATGGAGTATATGAGATATTATGATTCATGCATACGATGCATAATAACCACATCAAGGTAAATGGGGTATCCATGAATTCAAGAGTTTATCCTTTGTGTTACAATCTATGTATACTCTTAGTTATTTAAAACTGTACAATTCAATTAGTACTGACTATAGTCACCCTTTTTTGCTCTAATTTTAAACCATGCTGTCATGTGTCATTGTCATCACTGAACTCACTGTATGTGGCAAACCACATTATCTACCACAGAACTGCCATGGGATAGTGGAACTGCCATTGGTATTAAAGAGAGTTGGACCTCAGCTCTACTAATAAGCTGTGTGACTTTGGGCAAGGCTTAACCACTATAAGTTTGAGTTTTCTCAAATGTAAAATGTGAGTAATAACTATCTCCGAGTTGCTCTGGTGGTTAAATGAGATAATATATAATATATAAAGTGATACAAAATCTTGGTAAATTTCTGGCTACACAGCCATTCAATGTGCTAGAATTTATTTTATTCTTCCTTCTTTAAGTGATGTACTTGATTGTTCAGACATTTTTTTTAAGCCATGCCACCACGTAGAGTTTCCAAGAACTCAGGCCAGTGGTAGATCTACTGCTTCAGAGTTTAAAATTTAGAAACTTCACATTCCTATAGGTCATCTGGAAAAAATATATCTATAATACATCTTGTAATCCAGAGAAAAGGGGAAAAAAGATAAAATAATATCAGGTAAACATAATAATTTCATCAGGAGTGAACATACTGGATGCATTCTGAGGAAAAAGCAAACAAGGATGTTAAATAGTCAAAAGAATCCAAAAGGATTTTTAAAAATATGGCTTCCTTAGCCCCATCCCAAACATATTGAAACAGTATATTGAAGAATCAGAATCGGACACATGTATTTTTAAAGACCTCCTGATTATTTTGACGATCGACTTGGTTAGAAGTCACTGAAATAAGAGACATACAGAATGTCTGTGCTATAGTACTCTATCAAATCAGATTGTCAGGCTGCTGCATATTTAAATAATACTATTATAGTTCCCCTGTGGAAATTCCTAGATAAATGCAAAGTTTTATACTTTCTATTTTTTTCCATGGTCACTATTAATTGAAAAGTTTATAAAGTCTGCTCTCATGTCTTTGTTTAGTAAAATTATCCAAGACAGTAATTTGTTGCCTAATACTTCTTTTTTGTTTGTTTGTTTCTTGAGACAGTCTCACTCTGTCACCCAGGTTGGAGTGCGGTGGTGCGATCTTGGCTCACAGTAACATCTGCCTTCTGGATTCAAGGGATTCTTGTGCCTCAACCTCCTGAGTAGCTAGGATTACGGTCGTGTGCCACCATGCGTCTAGCTAGTTTTTGTAATTTTAGGAGAAATGGGGTTTCACCATGTTGGCCAGGCTAGTCTCAAACTCCTGGCCTCAAATGATCCACCTGCCTTGGTCTCCCAAAGTGCTGGAATTATAGGCATGAGACATCACACCTGGTGCCTAATACTTCTTATACGAAGTATTACACTAATATTTATCTCAAAGATAAGGACCTAGTTAGAGAGGTTGCCTTATCTGAAAATCTGTTCTGCTTCTTTTATTAGAGAATTAGAGTTAATGCATTATTATTTTTAGTTCTTTAATTGCCAGTAAGCTAAATACCCCTCTGTTACCTCCATACTACCCCCCATCTATTATTGGCTGTTGCCATTTCCCTTGCTTTAATAATTTTAATACATCTGTAACTCTTTTTAAAACTCAGCTAGCTGAAAACTATTTTTGAAAGAAAATGTGACAGAAACAAAATATAAATGTAATGCATTGGTACTCCTAAGCACCACAAACCTCACTAGCTAAAACTTGCTCTGTAAACTCATGTCCCAGTATTGACTTTTTTATGCTTTACTAATTTTCCGTATAGGCTGCTTATAAACAGATGCCCTAATGAAATTTTCTGATACCAGAGTCTTGTAGAACACTAACATGTTTAATTGTACCCAAATTTCTTTTGCTCTGAAAAAAAAAGAATTTTAAAACTTACTTAAAGGAATTGTCTTTAGTATATTATGGTGCTAGCAAGTATGTAATCAAGATAGCTTTGGGAAGCAGTGGTAAATTCAAGAAGGAATATTGGCAAGTTGAGTATCTTTGCATGTGGAATCACAGGAAGTTATTTAATCTTGTTTTACATCCAATACTCCTTAACTGGCTTGAGAAGGATAATGGGGATTTCATGTGACAGCTTAGGCCATAACTGCTTGCTACACCACACTTCAAGAACGTCAGTGCTACTCTACCAGCCCATGCTAATGCCTTTCCCTCCTCTCTTCTCCTGTCCTCTCTTCTCACTTTTTCCCCATCACCATTTTTCTCTTGTTACTTTATGATTCTTGTTTATCTCCTCTTTTTTACTTTATACTCTATAATAATATTTATGTTACAAGATCTTTGGGGTGTTGCTTTTCTGACCGGAAGCCTCTGTGGCCAGTGGTGTCTTTGCCCGAGTTCTTGTCCTGAATCCAGGAAGAATGAGGTGCATAGACAAATGGAGGGTGAGTAACATGAAGAGAAGCTTTATTGAGGGTTACAACAGCTCACAGGAGACCTGCCGTGCATAGTTCCTCTCTGTAGGCAGGTCGTCCCATCAAGTGTTCAGCTCTTAGCAGAGAGGAGACTTTGGAGAGGGTGGATCCTCTCTGCAGGCAGGTGGTCCGAACAAATGTTCAGCTTTCAGCAGAGAGGATAGCTCCTCTCTGCAGCTGGTCACCCCACCAACTGTAGCTCTCAGCAGAGAGGACGCCTTGGAGACCGTAGCTCCTCAGAGGAGAGGAAGTGTGTGCCAATAGGTCCATGGGGGGCCATGGGCAGACTAGAAAAGGCACCATAAGTTCCCACTCTGGTTGGCGGGTTTGACAACCCAGTCCCATGGCCTAAAGGTGGGGCCTTTACTGGGGACCCACACCCTTCCACCCAGGAGCCTGGCTGCCTCCTGCCACCTACCATGGTGTGCAGGCTGCGCATGCCAAGGGGCACCTGCAGACCAGCATCAAACTGCCCTCAGCAGCCCTCCCTTCCCCCTGTGCTTGTCAGGTCCCAATGTCTAGAGGGGGACAAGGTGGTAGGACCTGACCATAGGCATAACTGGCTGGGCTGTGACAGTGCCCAGGCTCGGCCCCAACCCTGCTCTGAGATTGGAGCAGGCACTAGGAATGGGCAGAGGTCATGCAGAAGGACAAGGCACCTCTGAACCTACAAGGGTAAGGGAATCCTTCCTGGGCCCCCAAGAGCACATGGAGGCCCGGGTATAAAACCCTGACTTGGGTGCTGCAGCTGCATGGGGGAAGCAGGGCATGGTTCTTGCCCACTCCTGGTCCCCAAGAGAACAGGGTGGCCCCAGTCTACCACCCTGACTTGGGTGACTGCAGCTATGCCTGCCTGGGGGATAGGGCTCCTGCCTGCTCCCAGGCCCAAGAGCACAGGGAGGCCTGAGTCTACCATCCAGAGTAGGGTGGCTTCAGCTGTGCTCGAGGGGATGGGGCTGCTGCCTTCTTCTGGCTGCCACTGCTTTGTGGAGCATGCAGTTCTGGCTGTGCCCCCTCACCAACTGGAGGGGAGTCTCGTGATCTTCGCTGGACCCATGCCAGCATGCAGGGCAAGGACAACATGCCACGAGCTACCTCTGTTACCCCAGTGCTCAGGGCCAGCCCAGGATGGTGCAAATCATGGCCCCAGCCCTGCCGTTGGAAGTGGCAGGTTTGGTGGTCACCACGACATGGGGCTGACCCCGGGAACGAAGCTCCAGGTGACCCTGTGCAGAGCCTGCTCCTGAGGCTCAGGAATCCAGCAGTCTAGGCGGGGTGGGTACAGTGGCTTCCCTGCTGGCCAGAGCACCTCTCCCTCTTCCCACCCCAGCCCCCTAAACATGATCCCGAGTCTGCATTGGCGCCCCTCTCTGCTCAATGGCTGCTCCCTGATGCACTGCTCCCCCATCAGTGGGCGACGTGGGCTGGCCTCATCATGGCAGCCCCCAGGGCAGAAGGCTGTAGGAGGGGCTGCCTCCTCCCTGCACCCTCCTTGCAGTGGCGAGCATGATGGCAGAAGCCGCATCAGATGGCCCACCACTGTCATCACATATTATTTAATTAGGCTTATTAGAAACTTAAGGACAAAGAGGTGTCTAATTCTGAAAGGACTGCAAGTAAGCTTTCTCAGAGGCCTCAAAATTCGCATAACTGTTCCTGGCTTTACCTTGGATGTTGGAGCATTGTTGTTTCATTTCGTGTTACATTTAAATGTTTATAACATAAAAAGTTTGCCAAGTTTATAGTAAGCACAAAAGAAAATAAATTCGTTATGCTCAGTGTGATTAGTTTTACCACAATGTCTACCACAGGGCAGATGTTTGTTTTCAATATTCATTTTCTTGGATCAGTCAGGTAGGCAGCTGTTTTTTTAAGGGTATGTCTGTTCATTTATGTTCCTTTGAATTGTAAATCTATCATCACATTTACTTTTAAAATTTCGGCCTAGAGCTCACAATTCTATCATTTAAGGAAATGTTTATATTACAACATATTCTAAAAGCATGTATAATTACCTGCTCTAGACATTTTAAACACATGCACAAACTACGCACAATAAATTACCTTAATTTATCAGAGGTTGGATAAAACACGTTTCTGTTTTATGTAGCTACAGTATGTCCTCATAATACCCGTGCAAGATAAAATATTGCTACTGACACACCATCATAAAATTATACAAGTGTGCTTCACTTTATGCAAAGGGTATATTCCTGCCAGTATGGGTGTGGGTAGACATATGAATGTCCATCCTCTGATACAATCATTTGATAGTAAGTAGTTGAATACATTTTTAGGCTGTGTGTGCAAAATGCTAAAACATCTGGCCAATCCAATGGGGAAAAATCAAAGTGATAATTTGGCATCATGTAGCCTAAACAGAGGTTTGATTGAACTTCTTCATTTTTGCTGTGAGTTGTGTAGACTTGGCATAGACTTACTTAGAAGTAGTACAAAACATATCAAAGTTTCGTTTTTAGTTGAGTGATGTGAAGCACAATCATTTAAACTAACCAGTGATTTTAATAGAAAGTTAAAGGAAATTACATAATATAAATAATAATAGATAAGTGATTATTGTTTTGCTAATATTTTATGTTTTTTTTTTTTTAATACTGGCAATGCCATGAAACATGACTTTATTTTCCTGGAGGAATGAGTTGGACAGAATTTCAACCAACCTGTTCATACTTCCTGAGGAATGTGAAAAAGCAGAAAATTATATTATTTTAGGTATTCAGATGCCTTCCTTTGCGACAACCAAATACTGGGACAGAACTGATCACTTGAACCCCATTATCATCTTATATAAACACTCACAGTAAAAGGAACAAAATCAACCTTAAAAAATAAGATGCAATTATGTGTGTCACAATTCAGATATGTCTGACATTAGACAGCACATGAAATTTTTGTATTTGATATGTAATTATAATCTTGCTATAATGCTTTATAAATACTGGGCATTTTCTTATTGCTTTCTCACAAAAAGTGGTATTACTTTCAGATTAGTCTGTTTTCATTGAAAAGAGGAGAAATGCGAATAGTATGTAATACACAGAATCTGTTTCTTATAGAAGGCATATGCTAAATACTTGTTAAATTTATTAACTATTCAAAATTTTGTCAAAATAATGTGACCTATTAACCAAATAATTTATCAAAAAAAAATTAAGGTAAATCATATTACACCAACATACTGATAGAGGCTCAATGAAGGGGCCTTGTCCCAAGTCATATAAAAATGTTTATAGTCAAGAAAAGAGACATTCAAAGGAAAATAAATATATGTGAGCATATTAATGATGCTTTATGTGTTCTTGTTTTGTTTAAAGAGATTTCTGTCTCAGAGGAAAAAATAGATCAGAGCACCTAATTCCATTAAAAACCTAAACATATCTAAGCCTGTCAAACCAATGATATTTTCTATAATAAAAAATGACTTGAACCTTTTTGTTAAGCCTCAGTTAACTCCACCATTAATAAAGACAAAGAAACTATCTCTAATCAATTTAGTCTGTTACTAATGGACTCATCATTGGAATAGAAGTACCATAATGACTAATTTCAGAATATAGATATATATTATGTCAAAGAAGTCTTTCATATGTTCTTAGTTCCTTTATTTCTACACAATTACTTATTAGTACAGATTAGTACACATGTTAAACAATGGTTTACTGTTTTATCTTATCATATTTTTTAAGTGTGTAAGCCAGGTGTATTAGGGTTCTCTGTAGGGACAGAATTACTGGAAAAAAAATATATATATATGTAAATTTATATAATGGGAAGTTTATTAAGTATTAACTCAGACAATCACAAGGTACCACAATGGGCCATCTGCAGGCTGAGGAGCAAGGAGAGCCAGTCTGATTTCCAAAACTGAAGAACTTGGATCTAGTGTTCTAGGGCAGGAAGCATCCAGCACAGAAGAAAGATGTAGGCTGGGAGGACAGGCCAGTCTTTCTTTTTACATTTATCTGCCTGCTCATATTCTAGCTGGGCTGGCAGCTGATTTAGAGCATACCCACCCAGATTAAAGGTGGGTCTGCCTTTCCCAGTCCAATGACTTGAATGTTAACTTCCTTTGGCAACACCCTCACAGACACCACCAGGATCAATACATTGTATCCTTCAACCCAGTCAAGTTGACACACAGTATTAACCATCACAAGTCCATGCTTGTCAACGTGAACCCATACACATCTTCCGAAATCATACATCATCTTCAATAAAGAAAATAATAAGGTCATAATTACATGTAACATAATACAACTGTCCTTCATACAACCGGAAATGCACCGATCCCCAACCAAATACTATTATATAAAGTTAACAACACTTAAATATTGATGTGAAGTCAATAAATCTTATGTCACATGTTAAAGTAGGAAGGATATAAAATGAAGATATTTTCTTGGTACAAGTGTATACATGCACAAATGTTTTTAATAATAGAAGGAGGAAATACTCATGACAATTACAGTCCTTGTTTCTGCAGCTGGTCACGTAGTCATAGCTGGTATTGATGACTACCTACTTCTTCATTTTTTAATTTTTTTTCTTTATACTTTAAGTTCTTGGGTGCATATGCACAACGTGCAAGTGTGTTACATATGTATACATGTGCCATGTTGCTGTGCTGCACCCATTAACTCGTCATTTACATGAGGTATATCTCCTAATACTATCCCTCCCCCCTCCCCTCTCCCCACAATAGGCCCTGGTGTGTGATGTTCCCCTTCCTGTGTCCAAGTGATCTCATTGGTCAATTCCCACCTATGAGTGAGAACATGTGGTGTTTGGTTTTCTGTTCTTGTGATAGTTTGCTGAGAATGATGGTTTCCAGCTACATCCATGTCCCTACAAAGGACACGAGCTCATCCCTTATTATGACTGCATAGTATTCCACGGTATATATGTGCCACATTTTCTTAATCCAGTCTGTCATTGATGGACATTTGGGTTTATTCCAAGTCTTTGCTATTGTGAATAGTGCTGCAATAAACATACGTGTGCATGTGGATGACTACCTACTTCTTCTGCCCATTCTGTATTCCCTTTGCCTTCAGTAAGCACTTCAGCACTTTGTGTTTGTTTGTTTGTTGTTTGTTTGTTTTCCTGGTGGAGTGACCCAAACCTTCATTCTTGAAGGATCTGGGTCATTTGTAGTCCTGCCTGGATTTGGCTGCTGTAGTTTCCCAGTGACCTTAATCACAGGTCATGGTAATACTAAGAGATACTCTGATGGAACTCCTGTATTCCATATATATACTTCCTTACCTCTGTTGTAGAGTAGTAGACTGATTTCATCTTGATAGTCTCTCTAGGTCTATCACCCCAGCCAACACTGTAACTCCTTTCTTAGTCTGTTGACTTAAAGGTAGGAGGAGCCTAAAGTGTCCAGGTGGCAATCTTAACTTTCAGTTTAATGGAATCGTTGTTGTGTCTCTTGGTGGGAGCGTTCCTTGCTCTGGAACTAAGACCTCTATGCCAGCAGAATGCACTGTTGTGGGAACAGGAAGCAAAAATTTTACTAGTGGATCACTAGGGATGATGGTGAGTGGCGCTACTTCCACTTCCACCCCTTGATTCATGGACCCACGAATCCGGCTACGGGAGAAACAGTACCATATATTAGATGCTGACTCAGAGCATACGGGCCTTCTGGAGAACTTTGCCGCAGCCCTGAAGAGTATTGTTGCCTAGATGGCATTGTAATTGTGACTTCAAGAGGCCATTTCACCATTCTATCAATCCAGCTACTTCAGCATGATGCAGAGCATGGTAAAACCAGTGATTTCCATGAGCATGAGCCCACTGCCACACTTCTGTAACCATAAAGGGGGTGCTTTGGTCAGAGACAGTGCTGTGTGGAGTACCATGATGGAGGATAAGGCATTCCATGAGCCACGGATAGTAGTCATGGCAGAAGCACAGTATGCAGGATAGGCAAACCCATATCCAGAGTAAGTGTCTATTCCAGTAAGGACAAACCTCTGCCTTTTCCATGATAAAAGAGGTCCAATATAATCAACCTGCCACCAGGCAGCAGGCTGATCACCCTGAAGAATGGTGCCGTATCAAGAGCTCAGTGTTGATCTCTGCTGCTGGCAAATTGGGCACTCAACACTGGCCATAGCCAGGTTAGCCTTGGTGAATGGAAGTCTGTGTTGCTGAGCCCATGCATAACCTCTATCCCTGCCACTATGGCCACTTTGTTCATGGGCCCATTGGGCGATGACAGGGGTGGCTGGGGAAAGAGGCTGCATGGTGTCCACAGAATGGTCATCTTATCCACATGATTTTTAATATCTTCCTCTGCTGAGGTCACCAGTTGGTGAGCACATACATTGGAAATAAACATCTTCACAATTTCTGATCACTGCGAGAGGTCCATCCACATACCTCTTCCCCAAATTTCCTTGTCACTAATTTTCAAATCAGGTTTCTTCCACGTCCCTGACCATCCAGTCAAACCAGTGGCTACAGTCCAGGGATCAGTATCTATTCGCACATCTGGCCATCTCTCCTTCCATGCAAAGTGCACAACTATGTGCACTGCTCAAAGTTCTGCTCACTGGGAAGAT
Organism: Colobus angolensis palliatus; assembly: GCF_000951035.1. Classification (NCBI taxonomy): domain Eukaryota; kingdom Metazoa; phylum Chordata; class Mammalia; order Primates; family Cercopithecidae; genus Colobus; species Colobus angolensis. The sequence continues at coordinate 2,588,168 of NW_012114699.1, read as the reverse complement.
TTCCCTTCACCGCTCTCCTTCAGGGATGTTCTAGAAAGGGGTTGTAGTTCTGCATCTTTTCACTTACGAATGGTGCCTGAATATCATACAGAGCCATCTATGAATCAGGCCCTAGTCTTTTCTTCTTCTGTCAACTGATCATAGGGAACTCCTCATGAGATCATTGGTGCAGGCTAGGGGAGAGAAGGCTGAGTCGCAGGAGTGGAGACCATGGGCATTTGAGCCACTTATGTAACTTACTTGTGCCTTCATGACCTGCTAAAGCCTGTTCATGAATATACCACTTCCATTTAATGATGGAATGCTGCTGTGCACAACCCATTTTATTGCTATATGGGTGAGACAGTATTCAGTTCATGATAGGCAGTTCATGGTGACTTGACAACCCATAGTCAAAAGTTCAGTTTCCACCAAAGCCCAGTAACAGGCCAAGAACTGTCTCTCCAAAGGAGAGTAGTTATCTGCATAAGGTGTCAGGGCCTTGCTCCAAAATCCTAAAGGCCTGCGCTGGGATTCACCTATGGAGGCCTGCTGAAGGCTCCAAACAACATTGCTATCTGCACTAACACCTCAAGCACCAGTGGATCTGCTAAGTCATATGGCCCAAGTGGCAGAGCAGCTTACACAGCAGCCTGGACCTGTTGCAGAGCCTTCTCCTGTTTTGTACCACAATCAAAATTTGCAGGCTTACAGGTCACTCAATAAATGGGACAGTGTAACACACCCAAATTAGGAATGTGTTGCCTCAAAAATCCAAATAGGCCCATTTGGTGTTGTGGTTTTTTCTTTGTTGTAGGAGGGGCCAAATGCAGCAACTTATCCCTCACCTTAGAAGGAATATCTCAACAGGCCCTACACCACTGGACCCCTAGAAATTTTACTGAGGCAAAAGGTCCCTGATTTTTAGTCAGATTTATTTCCCATCCTCTGGCACGCAAATGTCTCAACAATAACTCCAGTGTGTTTGCTACTTCTTGCTCACTGGATCCAATCAGCATAATGTCATCCATGTAATGAACCAGTGTGATATCTTGTGGAAACAAAAACCAATCAAGGTCTCTCTGATTAAGATTATGACACAAAGCTGGATAGTTGATATATCCCTGAGGTAGGACAGTGAAGGTGTATTGCTGGCCTTGCCAGCTAAATGCGGATTGATTCTGGTGGGCCTTGTAAACAGCAATGGAGATAAAAGCATTTTCCAGGTCAATGGCTGCATACCAGGTAGGAGGAAATGTGTTAATTTGCTCAAGCAATGAAACCACATCTGGTACAGCAGCTGAAATTGGAGATACCACTTGGTTAATTGTACAGTAATCTACTGTCATTCTCCAAGAACCATCTGCACAAGTCATATTGAAGAGCTGAACAAGAATGTGGTGTGAATCACCACTCCTGCATCTTTCAAGTCTTTGATGGTGGCACTAACCTCCGCAATTCCTCCAGGGATACGGTATTGTTTTTGATTTCCTATTTTTCTAGTTAGAAGCGGCTATAATGGCTCCCATTTGGCCTTTCCCACCATAGTAGCCCTCACCCTACCAGTCAGTGAGCCAATGTGGGGGTTGTGCCAACTGCTAAGTACGTCTATGCCAATTATGCATTCTGGCACTGGGAAATGACCACTTGATGAAACTGGGGGCCCACTGGACCCACTGTCAGTTGAACTGGAGCTAAAACTCCATTAATTACTTCATCTCCATTAACCCCTACTTTAATTGGAGGACCACAATGACTTTTTGTGTCCCCTGGAATCAACGTCATCTCAGAGCCAGTGTCCAGTAGTCCCTGAAATGTCTGATCATTTCACTTTCCCCAGTGCACTGTTACCTTTGTAAAAGGCCAGAGGTCTCCTTGGGGAAGGATGGGAGAAAGATTAGTTGCATAAATTGTCATTAATGTAATGGGGTCCTTCCTTAAGGGCACCCAGCCTCCACTTTCCTCAAGGGGCTGTGGGTCTGTAAACTGGCCCAAGTCTGGAAATTGATTGAGGGGCCGTAATTCTCTGTTTTTGCAATTCAAATTTGTCTTTGGCCCATTCGACCTAGAAGTTTTCTGCTTATATAAATTAAATTGAAATGCAGTAGCATTCCTATCAACTTCACTTCTAGAAACACTGTGATTAATTAGTCAATGCCAGAGTTCTATATGACTCAGACAGTTCTGATGGCTTGTTTGCATCTGCTTTCCATTACAATAGCTACACCCACCTTGTCTTTGATGGTTGAGTGCTGCCACTTGGCCCCTGCCACATCGGATCCAATTAATTCCATTGTATTTAAATTTTGTAGTTGAATGACTGCAGTTCCCACTGTTACATTTGACATACATAATAGAGCAACTACAGGACTCTTCAAAGATGCAGATATTGCCCTTTCAAATCTATTTGTCAAGGCATTGATGAAGGGTGTATCTTTTGGACCTCCCCAGCTGGAATGAGAAAGTCTGAAGTGACTAATTCACTCCACCATCCCCATTTTCCTTAGCTTTTGGATCCCTTCCTCTGCATTAAAACAAGGGAGATCAGGCATTTCCAGCATGCTTATAGTGGGCCGGCTTTTAATTTGTATTTCAACTAACCAAGAAAATAAAGGATTAGAAACCTTTTTTTAACTCCCTGAACTGCAACATTAAATCCAGAGTCCCTTGTTAGTGGACCCAAATCAATAAATTCAGCCTGATCCAATTCCGTGTTCTTTCTACCATTATACCACATCCTTACTATCCATCCCCATGCCTGTTCTCCAGGTTTCTGTTTATATAAATTAGAAAACTCAAGCAGTTTTTTTTCAAGTGTAGTGCACCTCCTCATGCTTCATACTCTCAACCTCACTTCTAAGGGCCCGCAGGGACTTTAGTCACATCATAGGTCTGGAAGCAAACAGGGGTGTTGGGGGTGGCTCTTGACTGGAATCTACATTATCTTGCCTGGCAACTGTCTCGGGGAGGCCATCACTGTTGCCTCGGGCAGCACAGGGTTTATCTCCTCAGAGAAAGGTAGAAAGACTGATGGCATCATGAGTCAGGGACGAGATGTTGCCACTATTGGGGATGGGGAAACTGTTTCTTCTGGCAAAAAAGGTTCATCATAGTTTACAAACTCAGTGTTCTCAGCTTCATCAAGGTCCTCCTGCATGCCCCATTCCAAGTTACAGGGTCCCATTCTTTTTCAATAAATGCTCTCACTCTAACAGAACCGGCGAGGTTCTGCATGCACCGTTCATTGCAGGTCAGCCACACGCATGATAAGAGCTTCTGTCTGTTTTTCCACAATTTCAGCGTTTTCTCTGCAGGAGATAAGACTCTCATTCAGGGCAATCACAGTAGATTTGAGGCTCAGTATCTGTTTCTGAAGCTGGGAGATAGAATCCCAGAGTTCATCATTTTCTTTCATCACTTTGTCCACTGAACTTAGGAGTAACCAACCAGCTTAATTATGTTCCTCGTTTCTCCACATATGGTCAAATGTAATATATACAGAGTCACTAAACTCCTTGCCTCTCATAAGTGGTAAATCAGGAGTGTCAAATGCATGTGTTTTGCATAAATGTCTAAAGAGTTCATGCCAAAGGCTATCAGTATTCTCCGTACTATTATAAGTAGAGCCTTAGCATTTGAGGTCTAATCATATTAATCAACCAACTCCAGAAACCCCAAAATCAATGAAAGAACTCCATCCTTCATATTTTGTTCCTCAAGAACCACTCCCGGTACCCAAATCTGTATTAGTCAGTGTTCTCTAGAGAAACAAAATTAATGGAATATGTATATATTCTATTAATCTATCTATCTATATTGCAGTGTGTGTGTGTATATATATGCATATATATACAGACGTATATATTTATATATATACATACAGACACAAACAAGCATATATATAGGAGTTTATTAGTATTATTAGTATTAACTCACAAGATCACAAGGTGCCACAATAGGCCGTGTGCAGGCTGACGAGCAAGGAGAGCCTGTCCGACTTCCAAAACTGGAGAACTTGGAGTCTTATGATCGAGGGCAGGAAACATCCAGCATGAGAGAAAGATGTAGGCTGGGTGGCTAGGCCAGTCTGTCACTTCACGTTTTTCTGCCTGCTTTTTATATTCTAGCCATGCTGGCAGCTGATTAGATTGTGCCCACCCAGATTAAGGTGGGTATCCTTTTCCCAACCCACTGACTCAAATGTTAATCTCCTTTGGCAACACCCTCACAGACATATCCAGAATCAATACTTTGTATCCTTCAATCCAATCAAGTTGACACTCAGAATTAACCATCACATCAGACTTCCTAACTGGTTCATAAACTTCCTGATGGCGGTGACCAAATGAAACATATCTTTTGTTTCTTTTAGATCAATAGCAGTTGCAGTTCTACAGCTACATAAATTTTTAAAAGCTTAATAAATATTGTTAAATAGAATGACAATAAAATAAATACATACAAAATTTTCTGTTATTTGTATTATTGTAAGAGCCATCTAGCAATTATATAAAATCAAAAACACTAGATCTAGTTTTGTCAATAACAAATATAATTATTTTTCTGATACATGGGCACTAGCTAAGACTGAGATAATCCAAAATATCCATTCAGAAATTAATTTTCATTCTCTTCCTACAGCTTCTTCCTTTGAGATCTGGTGATGAATAATAAAACAACAACCTGATTTGATTCAACTTATTTTTGTTGCTTTCCATGTTCACTGTCTGAGAGATGTGCTAATGAACAGCAAAATTGTTGAAGAGTTAACAGTAGCACAATAGAAAAATAAGTCATGGACAAATTACAAAAAATGGAAGATAGATAACTGAGAATTATTATCATTTGGATGGGTATTATGTGGCAAAAAATTTTGATATGCTATGATTTTGGTTCTGTCTATCAGTTCTCTGAAATGCAAATAAACAAGAAAATAATTGACCAAATTTTAATCAAACAGCCAGGTATATGTTGGTAAGTGGAAATAATACTTGCTTTAAAACTAACAATAGCAATGTTGTCTATGATTCAGATTTCACTTGCATTTAAGAAATTCCATGCAGAAAAGAGTGAACATCTTGGAAACAGAGAACTATAAGGGATTTATAGAAGTCATATAATGCATTGCCTTTCTGGAGTGTACCACATCAAAAACAACCCAAACAGTTTAATTTTTTTAGGTGTTACTACAGACATTACAATCAGAGATACACTAGTGTGTATTAATCCATTCTTGCATTGCTATAAAGAAATACCTGAGACTGGGTAATTTATAAAGAAAAGAGGTTTAATTGGCTCCTAATTCTGCAGTTTGTACAGGAAGCATGATGTTGGCATCCGCTGGACTTCTGGAGAGGCCTCAGGAAACTTACAATCATGGTAGAAGTTGACGTGGGAGCAGGCACATCTTACATGGCAGGAGCAGAATCAAGGGTGGGAGGTGCTACACACTTTTAAACTACCAGATCCCATGAGAAATCACTCACTAGCAGGAGAACAGCAGAAAAGGGATGGTACTAAACTATTCATGAGAAATCCACCCTCATGATCCAATCACCTCCCACAAGGTCCCACCTCCAACACTGGGGATTACAAATCCACATGTGATTTGGATGGGGACACAGATGCAAACAATACCCTGGAGTTTCACTATACAAATCCTCATAAAATTACTCTTGTCAAGATCAACTATTGCCACCATGTTAGACAAATTTAATGTATTTTTTTAAGTTCTCACAATGAGATCTGTTTAAGCCTTTCACATGATTAGACACACTCTAGAAACTTACTGTATTTCTGGTTAATATAATTAAAAGACCTTACATGATGTTTAAAATAACATTCAAAATCGTTTACATAGCCTATAAAGGGGCATGATCTAGCTCTTTCTTACATTAAACACCTAATCTTGTGCCACTTTCTCCCTTACTCACTACACAGCAGCCACAGCCACATTGGCATTTTAAAATTTTCTCTAATATACCAACCTAAGCCTTTGTCCATGATATTTAATATGTTAAAACATGTAAAACCCTTAGCACAGAATCTAACTTGTAGTGAGATCCCAATAAATAACTTGTTTTATTTTTTATTTATTAATAGTTAATAATCATAAAATCTTATGAAGTGAGTCTTATTCCATTTTATAGGAAAACTACTGCACAGCGAGAGTAAGTAACTTCAAAGATGTCATAGCTGATAGATGGTAAAATGGTGGGGCTGGAATACAACCCAAGAAGACTATGAAGTAATATATTAATTCATTTTTGTAGATAAAGACTATTCAAAGCCAACTATTAAGTAATAGCTGTAATCAGGTGTGTCTGATTCTAGAAGTTAGGTTTCTTAATGAAAAATAAGATGATGAACAATTTTTATTAGCCAGAAAATACTGTGTGACCACTAGCACAGTTTCACAAATGGATTTTAGATAAGGGGAAAGTTTGACAACCTGTAATAGCTGTGAAATAACTCTGAGGTTAAATAAAGGGCAACTTGGTAGAATGTACCTAAAGTAAACTGGGCCTTGGTGAGGAGGAAGAGGGAATTGCTTCTAATAGCTTCCATACAACGTTCCTATCTCTACTTATGATTCCTTCAGAGATCTGAAAGTGGAAATGATATTTTGTGGTTGGAAGAAGAATTAAGGAGAGGGTACGCATGCTGCTAATCAGTTTATCTCTGCCTCTATAATCTATAATTCTAAATGAAGATTACTAAGTTCAAATCAGTCGGCTCACCATTTGGAAATCAGAAATAACATGGTCATCATTTGTCATTCTAGAAATTTATAGATTGCTGCTTTCGCATCGCCCCTGCCTTCCCCTAAATTGTACTAAAATTACTGTGGATCTCATAAAAAATAGTTGTGGACTTACGTAGCACAGCCCTGCATCATCAATATAAACACACACACACATACACACACACACACACACACACGTAAAACAAAGTAATGTTTAAAGTTATCCCAATATTTAGGCTTCTATAACAAAATCCCATAAAGTGGGTGGATTATAAAAAACAGAATTTTATTTTTCACTGTTCTGGGGAGGCTGGAATCTCGAGATCATGATGTCACAATGACTAGGTTCTGGTGAGGTCAGTCTTCCAGTTTTGAAGATGGCTATCTTCTCATTTTATCCTCACATGGAAAAAGTGGTGAGGAAACTTCTTCAGTCCTTTTTATAAGTGCATTAATCCCATTCACCCTATGACCCAATCACTTCCTAAGGCATTACCTTCTAATACCATCATAACAGAAACACATAGGAGTTGGGATTTCAGCATATCAATCTGGAGGGAAAACAAACATTCAGTCTATAGCAGGAACATTATTTTAAAATACAAAATTACTAGGGGGTGCATTTTAATGACATCAACGCTTATTTCTGGAAAGCCACTGGAGGGTTTTGATCAGCATGTTCACATTATGTGACTTACATTTTGAGTTGACCACTACGAGTCTTCTCTGGAGAAGATTAGTTGGAAGCAGAACGACTAGTTAGGAAGCTATTGCAATAATCTATATGCTGAATGATTGTGGCTTGGACTAAGATGATGGCAGTGGAGGCAGTGAGAGTTCCTGGATTCTGGATATATAATTTTATTCTATTTTTTAGAAATGTGGAACTCTAAAGAGTTATTGGAAAAAATACCCACATACCATTCACTAGGAACTCATTATAAAAAAATTGAATTTATTGTCATTGTTATTCTTTTTTATGCCCAAATTATCTCAATTGTAACCTGTGGGAACCACCTCAAACTAGCTCCTATATCCATTTGGCATGACACCCTTAGGTTTTCAGTACTTACATTTGGTTACACGGTTTTTGTTTTGTTTTGTTTTTCCCAAAAAAGAAACACAGAACGGATAAACCAGAAACTAATTAAAATGGTAACCTACAGGATTAGGTGAAGAGTGTAGGAATAGAAAGGAAAATGTTCTGAGTATAAAAGTTTTGATTTTTGCACCATATAAAACTTTTAATTCAAGCAATAAAATAAATCAAGAAGATTAATAAATGAGACTCTAAAATTAAAAACAAATCCAAAGGTCATAACAGTACTCAAGTAAATAACATAAGCACATGGAGGAAAAAAAAAAAAAAACTTAATTCAAGTAACATTTGAAATTGTACCATGGCAAGGATATAGTCTAAATACACACAAAACAGAAAGAAATCTTGAACTTTACTCATTATATTTGTCTTTTGGAACTCATATTGGCTTCATATTCTGAAATTGTATATTCTAGGATAGAACAAATATGAATATTATTTGAAGGCAGGGTTCTCACAGTGAAATAAAGGAAATACAAATATTGAATGCGGGCAGGTTAGGAAGAACCCTGTGGTAGCTTTAGCCCCGACCACTGAAGAAGTCTAAAATGAATGACACCTCAGTAGCAATCAGTATATCTACTAACAAGATCTTAGTGCCTAACTTATATTCTCCACTAAAAGGAAGCAGAATTTTCTGAAGAAATGTTTGGATCCAGGTTTGAGGCAGAGAAAGTATATGGTTCTGGATATGTTTTGAAGCTTGAGTTCACTAGATTTACAGAAAGTTTAGTTTGGAGAAGGTAAAAAAAAAAAAAAAAAAAAGAAGTCGATAATGACTTCACGTTTGGGCATTTACTGAGTTTAAGGAACATGCAAGAGGAGCATATTGGGATGGGGAATACAAACATTAATTTGGCCACATTAATATTATATGCCAATTATGTCTTCATGTATGCATGATGTGTGGGAAATTAAATTCTGTCATGCAACTCATAGCAATGTTTCCATAAATGAAGGACCACGAATATGGTGGTGGTTCCATAAGATTGCAATGGAACTGAAAAATTCTTATAGCCCAGTAATGTGGAAACCATCATAAATATCATAGCACAACACATGACTCAACGTGTTTGTGGTAACGCTGGTGTAGACAAACCTAATGTATTGCCAGTCGTATAAAAGTAAAGCACATACAGGCCGGGCACAGTGCATCACACCTGTAATCTCAGCACTTTGGAAGACCGAGTAGGGCTGATCACCTGAGGTCAGGAGTTTGAGATCAGGCTGGTCAACATGGTGAAATCCCATCTCTACTAAAAATACAAAAATTAGCCGAGTGTGGAGGCAGGTGCCTATAATCCCAGCTACTTGGGAGGCTGAGGCAGTAGAATCACTTGAACCCAGGAGGCAGAGGTTGCAGTGAGCCGAGATCGTGCCATTGTACTCTAGCCTGGGCAAAAACAGCGAAACTCTGCATCAAAAATAAAATAAAATAAAAAAGCATAGCACATACAGTTATGTATAGTACACAATACTTGATACTGGTAATAAAAAGCATCGTTATTGGTGTATCTATTTGCTGTACTTTTTATCATTACATTAGGGTGTACTCTTTTTAATTATATGGAAAAAAATTTTACTGTAAAACAGCCACAGACAGGTCCTTCAGAAGATATTCCAGAAGAAGACACTGTTATCATGAGAGATAATAGCTCCACGCATTATTGCCCCTGAAGACTTTCCAGTAGGATAAGATGTGGAGGTAGCAGATAGTGATATTGACCATCTTGAACCTGGGTAGGTCTAGGCTAATACATGTGTTTGTGTCTTAGTTTTTAACAAAAAAGTTTAAAAAATAAAGAAATATAGAAAATTTTAAAAATAGAAAAGAGCCTATTGAAAAGGGATATAAACAGAATACTGTAAACTGTACAATGTTTTGTGCTATAAGTGTTATTACTGAAGAGTCAGAAAGTTAAAAACAATTTTACAGTTTATAAAGTAAAAACGTTACCATAAGATAAAGTTAATTTATCATGGAATAAAGAAAAAAATATTTTCATAAATTTAATATGCATAAGTATGTAGTGTTTACAAAGTGTACAGTAGTACACAGTAACATCTTGGGCCTGCACATTCTCTTACCACTCACTCACTGACACCCAGAGCAACTTCCAGTCCTGTGTGCTCAATTCATAGTAAGGGCCCTATGTAGCTTTAACGTTTTTGATATTTTATACTCTAATTTTACTGTACCTTTTCTATGTTTAGATATACAAATACTCCCCCTTGTGTTACAATTACCTCCTATATTCAGTATGGTAACATGCTGTACAGATTTGTAGCCTAAGAGCAATAGGCTATACCACATAGTCTGGCTACACTATCTAGTTTTGTGTAAGTACACTTTATGAGGTTCACACAAAGACAAAATTACTTAATGCATTGCTCAAAACATATCTTTGTCATAAAATGACACATGACTGTATGTGAGTTCAGGTAACGAATGGGAGTTGAGCTATAAATTTTGAAATTATCCACATGTATATGGCATTTAAATTCTTGCAAGTCAATAAAGTCATTTAAGTAATGAGTTTAAATGGAGAAAAGAAGATTAAGAATTGAGCCCTGGGATACTCTAATAGCCAAGGGTTAGAAAGAGAATGAGTGCCTAGCTCAGGAGGAAGAGGAATAGCCATTAAAGTAAGTGCAAATCCAGGAAATAATATTTTTCAGAAACCGAGAGAAGAAAGTCTTTCAAAAAAAAAAATGCTTATTTCTTCTCTCATCTCCATTTTATTCTTATTGATTTTTTTGGTCCAATATGCATTTTCCATGTTTTTAAAGTTTTCTCTTATAGTTTTCATTGTTATCTTTTTGCAGTGTATTTCAAGAGAATGCTTTTCTACAGTGTTCTAAATCATAAAATTTTGCAGTTAGGTATGCCGATTCTACCATTTCAGCCCTTCCTACTGATTTATTTAAAATACCAGCTATCATGCTTTAATCTCCCATAATTAGAGCTTTCTGCTTGTTTCTTTATCATAGAAGCCCATTTTTCTTTTTAAAGTCACAATGCCCTCTTGACTTTAAGTATAGATGAAATGGTTCTATAAGCTCTCATAAGTTAGAAAACAAATTACTGGGGAACCATTAATGTGGTTTGCTTAGGGATTGATTTCACTTATCAATGTATGCTTTCCATTGTGATCCTTCAAAAGTCTAATGAATCCTTGTTTTCTGCAAATTTTCACAAATGAGGGCCTTATTTAATTGGAATTAGGAGGTGGGTTAGGTAGGGTGAGTTTTTCTAGTATTTTTGACATTAACTCTTTCACTAGTAGTGAATTGGACTGATGTTAAAGGAATAGACTACTGGGCAGGCCTTTAGTGTGCCAGAGACGTTGTCCTAAGGATATCGTGTTTCTGTGCACATTGTACATATTCTGTAGGTAAGATACCCTCCAGCATCTTTAAAATTAGTTATCCCTTTGGCCATCTCCATCAGCTACCTATCTATGCCTAATCTCTTACCTTTCTTATGTTGGGGTTTCTCCATGATTTCATGTGAAAACTCAGTTTCCTTCAGTGTCTTTTTCCACCTGTATTTCACTGTAGTTTCTTAGTCTTGCGGGTTTTCATGTTATATTGGTCTCATTTATGTGATAATATGTAGAAATTTCTCATAGCTCGTGACTCACTAATGTCACCTACTCAGTTTTCCAAGGCTGTTACTGATTTATACATTTTTTTTCTATTTATGCTATCATTTTGGTGAGATTTGGGTATATAGAATATTTAGCTACCATTTTAATAATAATAGCTAATACTTGTTGAGTGCTACTCTCCATGTATATTCCTAGGAGGGGAGTCCATTAAATCTCCTACAACTGTACACTGTAATAGTAATAACTAACCCTTATATAGTGCTCTCTATTTTCCAGGTGCTGTTATAAATATGTGACATAAAGTAACTCATTTAACCTTGGCACAATCCTAGGAATTAGGTACTAATATTTTCCACATTTAAAAAATGAGCATGTATCTAAACAGATACATTTTATTCATTTATAAATTATATGCATGCACTAGTATACTAATTATTAAGTGCATCAGAAAACTCAAAAAAATATTAATCAAAAGAAGGGAATATAAAAATTAAAGATAAATTCTAATAGTTTATTCCCACACTTTGATGGATCTTCTTGACCAGGACTTCAAATGTCTGTAAACCACTTTAGAGACTATTTCTGTTAGAAGACATTCAGTTTTTTACCAGACTGTGGCCCTAGAAAAGCACTGAGGCAAAATAATTGTAACTTGCATCTCTCAGGTCTTCTAGAATAGGTTGTATACTGGAATTGTTCTTCACGGCATTTGTTTCCTTTTGTCTTACCTTGTCAATCTCCGAAAAATATATGGATATTTTTATATGAAATATTTAGATTAGTCTTCCATGTTAACTGTTCTGAATGGGTTAACAACTACTTACGTGTTTGAATTCTGGAGGGTTCTCTAAGAAAACCATACTAATTATATTATCTGTGCCTATTCTACCTCCATATCTATATACCATATATATTCTCACAGGGCTCAATAATTGGTTTTGAGTATACTAATTAGTCAAGAACTAATGGCTTAGTGGCTACCAAAGGCATCTTATTCACCGGTCACATTTAAAAAGTATCTGTCAATCAGACACTTATTCCAAGAAGACAAACACAGTGCCAGGATGACTGCCAAGATGAACAAATATTTCATAGATGTCACTGGCTTGCTGACTGGCTGCCTGCCTGCTTTCCCTTGGATTCGTTATTCACCTAGGAATTTGTTTTAAAAAATCCATCAGACAGAGCTAGACAGACTTAAGTTGTAACTACTAAAATGTGTGGAACTACTGGACGTGTTTAATGCTGCCACAGGTTTCCAGCTATGTACAGAGAAACTTTGTTTGTGTGTTGTTCTCTAAAATCAGAACTGTGAGAATATGTTTACATTTTATTATAGAAGTAGAAAATAAATATATCAAACTCTGGGAAAGAATGTAAAATATTTCTTAAAATTATTATGGTGCATATATATGTTAATATTAACATGCCAGTGATACAAATACAGGACATCTAATAAAGAAAGAGTATACAGAAAAGTGGGTCAAGAGTGAAAACAAAACAAATTAATCATTCTTTTTGCTTACTGGCAATCAGTTCTTAAATTCAATTCTTCTTGTTCCCTCAAGCCAAAAAAAACTCCAAGTGCAGGAAGCTAAAGATTTGACTGTTTTCTTGATTTTTCTGTAGCTGTACATTTTTTTTCTGGGCCAGAACTACCACTAAAAATCATTGAATAAAAACATGGAAAAGTAACCATCATAACCATCCTGTCCATTAAGCTACTCTTCCCTTGGTTCCTTAACTGTTCTTCAGTGGTTTATTAGTTTGCTAGCTTTGCTATAACAAAGTATGAGAAGACTAGGTGGCTTATAAAGACAGAAGTTTATTGTTTTATAAATCTGGAGGCTAGAAGTTTGAAGTCAATGTGACCGTAAAACCATGCTTCTTGTAAATTCTGTAGACAAAGAATTTACTTTCTTCTTTCAGCTTCTGGTAGCCCCAGACTTCCCCTGGCTAGTGGCAGCATAATTTAAACCTCTGCCTTCATTGTCACATGACATTCTCCCTGCACCTTTTCACATCATCTTTCCTCTATGCATGCCTGTGTCCAAATTTCCTTTTTTTTTTTTTTTTTTAATAAGGATGTCAGTGCCGCAATAGCAAAGACTTGGAATCAACCCAAATGTCCATCAGTGACAGACTGGATTAAGAAAATGTGGCACATATACACCATGGAATACTATGCAGCCATAAAAAAGGATGAGTTTGTGTCCTTTGTAGGGACATGGATGCAGCTGGAAACCATCATTCTTAGCAAACTATCACAAGAACAGAAAACCAAACACCGCATGTTCTCACTCATAGGTGGGAACTGAACAATGAGATCACTTGGACTCGGGAAGTGGAACATCACACACCGGGGCCTATCACGGGGAGGGGGGAGGGGGGAGGGATTGCATTGAGAGCTATACCTGATGTAAATGACGAGTTGATGGGTGCTGACGAGTCGATGGGTGCAGCACACCAACATGGCACAAGTATACATATGTAACAAACCTGCACGTTGTGCACATGTACCCTAGCACTTCAAGTATAATAATAAAAAAAAAGAAAAAAAAGTAAGGACGTCAATAATATTGGAGTAAGGCCCACCATAATGACCTCATTTTAACTTGATTGGCTCTGTAAAGACTCTATATTTAAATAAGGTCACATTCTGAGGAACTGGAGGTTCGACTTCAACATATTTCTTTTTTTTGTTTGAGGAGGGACACAATTCAACCCATAATAAATGGTATGATCCTGCCCTCTTCACCATCCTAGCCACCCTTATCAAATGATCCTCCTAGAGCATGGTGTCTCTGTGACTGAACAAGCCAGTTTAAGTGAAGTCCAACTCATGCAGAAGACAGTGGACTGATACCTCTTATCTTTACTTTGGACACTAAATATTCCTCAGTAGAGCCAAGAATGGCACTGACTTTTTCTCTTTATCAATTTATGGTCTTGAACTCCAGGCCTTTTGCACAGACTTTACTGTCAAGCCAGGTCACCCCCAAGCAAAATACATAATGTTGAATATTTTAATATAAACATATGATTTTACCCTTTACTTGACAAATTCCCTTTTATTACTACTTTTTAGTCTTTAGTTTTTAGTCCATCACTCTAGCCCCTTAATTATATGCAAATATTTTGTGTATCAAAGTATGTGTTTTCATCTCCTAATCAGAGAGTCGAGAGATTTGTAAATGTTGACTCTATGGTCTCACATCTGGTTACCATTGCGGCTTCGTATAACCTGCAGATTAGATAACCTAGAAATTTTGTGCTTATTTAAATTATTGATACAAATGTTGATCAGGATAGGTCCAAATCCAGAGTCAGGCAACATATCAGGAGATCTCCCCATAGATTGCCACTGATCCCTTGATCAGCAATTTTGAGGAGCAGTAAAAATGCATCTTACTCTATTATTACCCATTTGTCACTGTATCCATCCTACAAACATCTATAAAGCATCTATATGTTCCAGTCAGTGTGCTACCTGCTTTGGACCTCCTTATTGTAAAAGAAAACAAAAGTAGCATGGTAACTATGAACAAAATATTGTAAACTACAAGCAGGTAAGCAGCTTTTAATATGTGAGGAGAGGGTAAGATAAACAAAAACTAAGACTGGGGAGACTGTCAAGAGCCAGATCTTTGTTAGTATTACAGACAGCAAACTTGTCAAAACTAATCTACATTTCCTGCTTCATTATATTCACCACATTATAGCTTCTTAATTGCTGACAAATTGTCCCTTGCCCCTTACAACTCTGCTGGATATGTATTATTGAAGACTATAAAAATCTTCTTTCTTTCCTTGTATAATTTACAACTAACCATATCCTTCAAATTCTCTCCCGTCTCCTTTCCTCTTAAACTGTAAACTATTTTGATTGTCTTCCCACTCCTTTGACCACATCATTCATGTTTGCCTTGTTGCCTGTTATTTCTCTTTACACCCCTAAATATGAGTATTGATGAGTTCCATCCTCAATTTTCTTTAAAACTCATAATATTGTAAAATAAAATATAGTAGAAAACTTAAGAGTTCATCTTCTCCAATCTCCTTATAACAGGGAAGTAACTTTCCCAGCTGTCAAATAGAAGAAATTATTTCCTTTATTGCAGATTCTAAACTAAATTATGCTGCACAACTGTACTCCCTCTTTGTGAATGGATGTTAACCATTCAGATTCTCCAATTTACATACCTATATATATGAAAATTACTTTATGACCTTTATCTCTAACCTGTCTTTTCCAAGTACTACAGTTTCATATTTCTATCTCATGGGAAGTTTTCATGTATTATCTTTTAACTCCCACATTTGACAGTCCTCCTAAAAAAATCTATATCTCTGTCTATATAGGACTAACTACATCTGCTAATTACTAGGGAACAAAGCTTCAGATGATTTTAACTTATTTTATTTTTTCTACTTTATATATCTAGATATCATTGTTTCTTTATTTCACCTGAGGGTTCTTAACCTGAAATCAAAGAGCCCATGACCACAGAAAGGGAAATAGTAAGTATGTATTTTCACCGATCTTTAATCAAAATTTAGCATTTTTCTTCAACAATGGATGTAGGCATCATCTCTTTAATGCTTCCAATATACATTTAGTCAACAAAACCTGACAATATTTTTCCTCAAGCTATTGGCAAAAGACAACTTAAGGTCTTCAGAATACATTGACTAAAGTATTTTTAATGTTCCAAATATTGAAGAATATTCCATTCCCCTCAAAACAGTTTTAGGGAAGTATATATATGGTAGGAATCCCTCCTGCCCTTGATAACACCATCAATAGCAATGAAAACAAGAAGAAAAAACCACATTATCAAGCATCCATGTGCCAAATGTTGTGCTAAACACTTTACTTGTATTATTTCATTTAATTATCCAAACAGTGTATAAATTAGTTGCTAAAATGATTCTAATTTCAAAAATAAAGAAATAAATTCAGAGAGATAAAATAGCTTGGGAAAGTGAATTGCCTAAGATCACATAGGTTTTTTCTTTTTCTGAACAGGTAAGTATTTTTTATCTTTGTCATTTCTAAAACATAAATTTTGGACATTCAAAAGTAGTAACAGTTAATATACCTGTGGATAATATCACAGTAAGAATTATATAAACAAATCAGTGATAGTTTTTTATGAATGCTCTAATGTTCTGGTAGTATTCTCCAAATATATATATATATATATATACACACACATACACACACACACACACACACACACACACATATATATATATACATAGAGAGAGATGTATAATATGTTAGCTTATGTTCCTCTTCACAAAAATTGGACCATTTTTTGTACAAAATGGCAGGCTACATCTTAAGTACATCATGGATGATTTACTAAGTCACAAATTGTATTTCTTATACTAGTTTGATTGTCATCATAAATAGAAAGCAGTGGGTATTGACAAATTATTTTCTGGGCACTTTGTAGAAGGTCAGAAATAAAACAAATCAGGGTACAATGAAAATACTGTTAAAAAACGCAGTCATACAAACTCAGGTAGGAGTATTTGTTACAACTGGAAATTGTTAGTATGAGAATTTTTATCCAGCTTCAGGATGTCACACAAAGCTGAAAGCAACATCAAAATGCAAAGCACCAAGAAAATAAGGCTTTACAAAGGATCGTAAGTGCTTGAGCTGTGATCATATAGGTTTATAGGTTACAGAGCTTGGAACTGATTTTTGTGCCACTCTCTGGTTGTCTTCAGGTAACTTTTTAAAAAAATATTTTTTAATGTGATGAAATATATGTAACATAAAATTTATCATTTTAAGACTTCGATTCTGTGGCCCATTAAGTACATTCACACTGTTGTGCAGCCATCACCATCATCCATCTCCAGAACCTTTTCATCTTTCCTGACTGGAACTCTATACCTGAAACTCAACACTACTCTTTCATAGAGACAGAAAATAGAATGGTGGTTGCCAGAGGATAGAGTGAGGGTAGAATGGGGAGTTCACATAAGATAAAATGATATGATAAATCTCTCTCTCTCTCTCTCTCTATATATATATATATATCCATATCCATATAAATACACACACATATATATGTATTTCTTTATAGACTTGGAGAATACTACCAGTTATTTTGTGACTACCTGATTTCACTTAGTATACTGTCTCTCAGCCTCATCCATTTTGTAGTATTTGTGAAGATTTCTTTCCTTTATAAGGTTGAATAATATTCATATATATATAATGTATAATATTCATATATATTACATATATTAAGACGTGGATATATATATACCACATCTTAGTCTGTTCATTCTTGTATGGACACTTGGATTGCTTCCATTTTTTGCTATTGTGAATAATGTTCTTATGAACACAGGTATATAAGTACATATTTGAGTTTCTGCTTCCATTTCTTTTGAACATATACTCAAAAGATAAATTACTAAATCATATAGTAATTCTATGTTTAATTTTTTGAGGAAGAGCCATGCTGTTTTTCACAGCAGTGGCATCATTTTACATTCCTGCCAGCAATGCACAAGGATTCCAATTTCTTCACATTTTTGCCAATACTTTGTATTTTCTGTCATTGATTTATTAATTGTTATAATAGCCATTCTAATGGTCATAAATTACTAATGAGGTTTTATTTTGCATTTCTCTAATGATTAATGATATTAAACATTTTTTTCATGAGTTTATTTTCCATTTGAATACCGTATTTGGACAAATGTCTATTCAATTATTTTGTCTATTTTTCAATATGATTGTTTTCTTGTTGCTGAGTTATAGGCATTCTTCATGTATTCTGGATATCAATCCCTTTTCAGATATATGATTAAAAAATACTTTCTCTGATTCCATGAATTGCTGTTTCATTCTGGTGATAGTGTTATTTTATGCAAAAAATTTTTTTAATTTTGATGAAGTCCAACTCCTTTATTTTTCTTTTTGTTGTTTGTGCATCTTTTGATATATCTAAGGAGTTATTACTAAACCCAATGTCATAAAACATTCACACTATGTTTTATTTCAACAGTTTTATAGTTTCAGCTCTTACATTTAGGTCTTAGATTCAGCTTCAGCTAATTTTTTTATATAGTGTAAGATGAGGGTCCAACTTCATTCCTTTTTACATTTAAAAAAGTCATTTTATTAGTGAAGGCAATAATGTGAAATGAAACAGTTTGAAAACAGTTATATGGTTTCTTAAAATGATAAACATGTGCCTACTCTATAACCCAGGCATTCTACTCCTAGGTATTTACTGTAGTTACCCAAGATAAATAAAAATATATGTTCATACAAACACTTGTGCACAAATGTTCATAGCAGCTTTATTTGTAATGGATGAAAATTGAAAACAATCCAAATGTCCACCAGCAAGTTAATGGATAAATAAATTGAGGCGTTTCCATTCAATGAAATTCTCTCAGCAGTAAAGAAGGAATAAAATATTGATTCACTCAATGAAATGAATGAATTGCAAAACAACTGTTCTGAGAAAAGGAAGCCAGACAAAAGAAGTACACACTATATGATTTCATTCATATAAAATTCTAGAAAATGCATACTAATTCATGTTGACAGAAAGCAGATTATGGGTTACCTAGGGATAGAATGATGGGAGAAAGGGTAATAAACAAATAATTTATTATAAAAGGGCATGAGGAAAGTCCTTGGGGTCCATGAATATGTTCATCATCTTTATTTTATTTTTAACTGACATCTAAAAATTTTGCATATTTATGAGGTACGCAGTGATGTTTTGATATATATAATGGATAGTGAACAATCTAAGTAATTAGCATGTCCATCATCTCAAACGTTTATCATTTCTTTGTGTTGGAAACATTCGATATCCTCCTACCTGTTTGAAAGAATATATTGTTGTCAACTATAGTCATCCTACAGTGCTATAGAACACTAACACTTATTCCTCCCATCTGGTTGTAATTTTGTATCTTTTAACAAATCTCTCACTTTCTCCCCTTCACCCTATCCTTACCGGCCTCTAGTTAACTGTTTACTACTGTTTACGTCTCTGAGATCAACTTGTTTTTAGCTTTCAGATGTAAGAACATACATAGTGTTTAATTTTCTGTTACTGGCTTATTTAACTTAACCTAATGTACTCCAGACCATCCATGATGCCATGAATGGAAGGGTTTCTTTTTATTGCTGAATGGTATTCTGTTGTGTATAACAGTTTTCCCAACACCATTTGTTGAAAAAAGCTATCTTTTTGATAGTCTCAAACACGATTTTTAAAAAATCATTTGAACACATATGCAAGGGTGTATTTCTGGACTCTCTATTCTGTTCAATTCATCTATGTGTGTCTCTATACCAGTAGTACACTATTTTGATTACTATAGCTATGATGTATGTTTTTAAATCAGAAAATGTGAGACATCCAACTTTGTTCTTTCTCAAGATTGTTTGGTTATTTGGAATCCCTTGAGATTTTGTTTGAATTTTAGGATGGATTTTCGTATTTATTCAAAAAGCCTCACTGAGACATTGATAGGAATTGGATTAAATCTGTAAATAGCTTTGGGTAGTATTGACATATCAACAATATTAAGTCTTGCAACCCATTAATACATATTTCTTTCCATTTATTTCTGTATTTTACAATTTATTTTGGCAATGTTTTGTAGTTTTCAGTTTATAAGATTTTGCTTTCTTGGTTAAGTTTATTCTTAAGTATGTTATTATTTTTGATGATATTTTAAATGGAATTATTTCTTTAATTCAGATTTGAATTGCTCATTGTTAGTGTACCAAAATGGAACTGATTTGTGAGTGCTATATTTATATCCTGCTATTTTGTTGAATTTGTATTAGTTTTAACAGTTTTTTCAGTGTAGAATCTTTATCATTTTCTATATATAAAATAATGTCATCTGCAAACAGAGATAATTTTACTTCTTCCTCCAATTTGGATGCCTCTGCAGGTAACTTTTAGGGGAAATTTATCATTAATCTCTAGTCTTTGGGCTTCATTTTCAAAAACCTTTCTGCGGAAATGTGTCTTTATTTGTTTATACACTGTTTTTTATTTTTTTACATTATTTTTATTAGTAGTAACTCATTCCATTAATTCATCCAAGAAATAGTTCTTATTGAAAGCCTACTATGTGTCAGACACTGAGGTTCTTGTGATACACTAGTGATCCCTCTTCTCTTCTCAAAGGATATTGCATATACTCTATCCAGAGCATAGCACCACAAAATTTGAACAAGATCATCTCTTGTGGAGACTAGAGATCCTTGAAATTCATGGTGGTTATTGTGTGATTGATAGTTTTTATTGATATATAAATAATAGAAACACAATTTTATTTATTAGTAATAAGGGCTCCTGACTGTATCCTGTTTTGGTGCTAAAATATTGTCAATAATTTACTCTGTCGGAACTCTAGCTGTATACTTAAAATAGATGAATTTATTGCATCCAAATTTGCTTCAACAGAGTGGAAGGAAAAATATTCTCAATAAGAAAAATATCCCATTTTAGTAAAGGATAATGCATATTAGAAATTACCAATGCTGGGTAATTCAAGCTAAAACCAATTTGAATTAGTAAGAAAGACTAAATTATAGCAATTTGAAATGAAACAGATAGCTAGGTAGATAGATAAATAGATAGACATAGTTATATGCATATAGCTTTCAGATATATATTTGTGTATATATATATAATTGCATCTTTATTTTAAAATTTCATGTATAAGTTATACAAAATCCTAGTTCAAGAAACAGGTAAGACAGTTATGATTGACCTAACTGGTGACTTGCAAATAAATGATGCATTTAAGACAGTTTACTTTTAAGTAAGATAAATATTCTTCTGTCTCATTTACACTTCTAGTTTGCTTAAACAGAATATTCATTATCTAAACACAATGTTAAATTTAGTTAATCTAACTATGACAGTGTAGAGTGATAAATAAAAGCATCAGCTTTCTCTGTGAGAAATACTGAAGAGTCCAAGTGTTGCCTTTACCACTTACTAGGTATTTGACCTTCGGCAGTTTACTGACCTTATTGTGCCTCCATTGCCTTACTTCTAAAATCAGGAAAATACTAGCACCTTCGATACTGGGCCATTAGGATAAATAAACAGATTTGAAGCACTTAGGACAATAACCAATGCATAGTAAGTGCTCAATAAATACTAACCACTATTTGTAGTTATTTTGCAATCACTTGAGACTAAATGATGCATTATCTTAATTTGAGTTTTATAGTTCTGACCAGAGAATGGAAAAGATATATTTTCAAAATCATTTGGTCAAATATCTTTAGTTATTTTAGAAATGTTTTCAATCCAAGGAATATTGAAAAACTGCAAAGGCTTCTATTTTACTAGGTTTTTCTTCTAGTGTTTTCTTGAATACATGGTATATCGCTTTATGAAATTAGGATTGCCTTATCCTCCAGTTGCTTATAATGCAAATAAGACATTTGACCAAATATCTCAATTTTGCAGGCCACCATATGAATTTTGGGGCAACAGAGTGAGACTCTGTCTCAGGAAAAAAAAAAAAAAAAAAAGGATTGTGCATCTCTATAAGTCTTTATACAACTACAGACACTCAGAATGTTAGAGCCAGAAGCAGCTTAGGGCTTATCTAGCCTAACCCTCTTATTTATATTTTGGAATATTGAGATCTACAGAGGACAAGAAAAAGGTCTACAGAAAAATCTGTCTCTTAAGTCTCAATTATTTTAAATCTCTACCTTTTATGAGTGCTTTTCTTACGAAGCTGGAAAACATGCATGTGTGAGGGTGTGCATATGTGTGTCTGTTTTGTCTTCATAATTATTTTATAGATTTATAAAAGGTTTATGACTATCTAGCGCATAAATCCATTGGATCACAATGCAATGAGGGTCTCTGTATTAGATCCTTCAGTCCTAGACTTGACGTTTTTATAATTATATCACCAATGGGGTTAGAAATATAGAATAACAAATAATCTAGTGCCTAAATCAGTTAGCTCCTAATGCAATGTATTAGATCCCTCAGTCTCAGTCTCAATCTTGACGTTTTTATAATTATATCACTAACGAGGTTAGAATAACAGAAGCTTCAGCTCCAGTACACCACAGAAGGATTGAAACCTCATTCTGAACCCATCTAGTCTAGGTGTGGGCCAACTGGTGCACATAAGTCAGAATCCAAGCACTATGATTATTGTGCTTTACATATAAGCAAGCCCTTTTGGCCCTTACTTGGATCAGACTCACTTTCACTTTAGACACAAAGCAAAGGTATTTTGTTTTTGTTCTTAACTTTTATTTTAAGTTCAGGGTTACATGTGCAGGTTTGTTACATGGGTAAAGCTGTGCCATTGGAGTTTGTTGTATTGTTTGTTTCATCACCCAGGTATTAAGCCCAGCACCCATTAGTTATTTGTCCTGATCCTCTCCCTCCTCAGAGTCTTCTCCCTCCTATAGGTCCAGTGTGTGTTTCCCCTCTCTATGTGTCCATGTATTCTCATCATTTAGCTCCCACGTATAAGTGAGAACATGTGATATTTAGTTTTCTGTTCCTCCATTAGTTTGCTTGGGGTAATGGTCTCTAGCTCAATAAGTTTCCCTGCAAAGGACATTATCTCATTCTTTTTTATGACTGCATGGTATTCCATGGTGTATATGTACCACATTTCTTTATCTAGCCTATCATTGATGGACATTTAGGTTGATTCCATATCTTTGCTCTTGTGAATAGTCCTACAATGAACATAGGTGTGCATGTGTTGTTATAATAGAAATATTTATATTCCTTTGGGTATACACCCAGTAATGGGATTTCTGGGTCGACTGGTATTTCTGTCTTTAGGTCTTTGAGGAATCGCCATGCTATATTCCACAACAGCTGAACAAATTTACACTTCCACTAACAGGTTATATGCATTCTTTTTATCCCACAACCTCAACCAGCATCTATTATTATTTTTATTATTATTTTACTTTTTAATCATAGCCATTCTGACTGGTGTGAGATGATATGTCATTGTGGTTTTGATTTGCATTTCTCTTGTGATCAGTGATGTTGAGCTTTTTTACATATGATCATTGACCACATGTATGTCATCTTTTGGAAAGTGTCTACTAATGTCCTTTGCTCAGTTTTTAATAGGGTTCCATCGGAAAATCTTACGAACATCTCTATGCACATAAACTAGAAAATCTAGAGGAAATTGGTAAATTCCTGAACATACACACCTTTCCAAGACTGAACCAGGAAGAAATTAAATTCCTGAACAGACCAAAAACAAGATCTGAAATTGAGGCGGTAATAAATAGCCTACTAATGAAAACAAGCCCAGGACCAGACAGATTCATAGATGAATTCTACCAGATGTACAAAGAAGAGCTCTTACCATTCCTACTGAAACTATTTCAAAAATAGAGGAAGAGGGACTCTTCGCTAAGTCATTCTATGAGGTCAGCATCATTCTGATACCAATACCTGGTATACATCCAACAACAACAACAAAAATAAACTTTGGGCCAATATCCTTGATGAATATCGGTGCAAAAATACTCAACAAAATACTAGCACACCAAATCCAGCAACACATCAAAAAGCTTATCCAACATGTTCAACTAGGCTTTGTCTTTGGGATGCAAGGTTGGTCTAACATATGCAGATCAAAAAAAAAAAAAAAAAGTGACTCATCACATAAACAGAACTAAAGACAAAAACCACACGATTATCTCAATAGAGGTAGAAAAGGCTATTGGTAAAATTCAACATCTATTCATGTTTTAAAAAAAAAAAACTCTCAATATACTAGGCATTGAATGAAAGCAAAAACTAATAAAAGCCATGTAAGACAAACCCACAGCCAATATCGTACTGAAAAAAGCTGGAAGCATTCCCCTTAAAAACTGGCACAAGACAAGGATGCCCTCTCTCACCACTCATATTCAAAATAGGCTTGAATATTTTGGCCAGGGAAATCTGGGGCGACAATGAAATAAAGGGCATTCAAACAGGAAGAGAGGAAGCCAAACTATCCCTGTCTGCAGACAACATGATCCTATATCGAAAAAACCACATAGTCTCAGCCCAAAAGCTTCTTAAGCTAATAAACAACTTCGGCAAAGTCTCAGGATAAAAAAATCAATGTAGAAAAATCACTAGCATTCCTATACACTAACGGCAGTCAAGCCATGAGTCAAATCAAAAACAAACTTCCGTTCACAATTGTCACAGAAATAATAAAATACATAAGAATACAGCTAAAATGGGAAGTGAAAGATCTCTACAAGGAGAACTACAAACAACTGCCCAAGAAATCAGAGATGACACCAACAAATGGAAAGACATTCCATGCTCATGGACAGGAAGAATAAATATCGTTAAAATGGCCATACTGCCCAAAGCAATTTATAGATTCAATGCTATTCCTATAAAACTACCATTGACATTCTTCACAGAACTAGAAAAAAAAAAATTAAAGTTCGTATAGAAGCAAAGAAGAGCCAGAATAGGCAAGGCAATCCTAAGCAAAAAGAACAAAGCTGGAGACATCACACTACCTGACTTTATACTACAGGACACAGTAACCAAAACAACATGGTACTGGTACAAAAACAGACACACAGACCAACGGAGCAGAATAGATAACCCAGAAATAAGACCACACATCTCCAACCATCTGATCCTCAACAAACCTAACAAAAACAAGCAATAGTGAAAGGATTCTCTATTTGATAAGTGGCTCTGAGATAATTGGCTAGCCATATGAAGAAAACTGAAACCAGACCCCTTCCTTATACCATATACAAGAAGTAGCTCAAGATGGATTAAAGAGTTAAATGTAAAGCTGGACCTTATTAAATGGATAAATTTTAAAAACAATGCATTTGATTTAGTTTTGGTTTTTCTGATTTCCTTTCCTAACAAGGTGTTAACCATTATGTATTGCTTAATTTGTATGCCTGGCTCTGGTAGTCTCTCCATTCCCTCTGAATTTGGCACTTGTCATCTACTGGTGACTGAAGAGTGCCATACAAAATACACTTGATTTTCTTCTAAATTTGTTTAAACTCCTTGTAGATACTGGATATTAGACCTTTGTCAGATACATAGTTTGAAAAAATGTTCTTCCATTTTGTAGGTTGACTGTTTACTCTGTTGATAGCTCCTTTGTGGAAGCTCTTTGGTTCCTTTTGCTGTGCAAAAGCTCTCCTAGAAGACAACCTAGGCGATACCACTGAAGATATAGGTACTGGCAAAGATTTCATGACAAAAACCCCAAAAGCAATTACAATAAAAGCAAAAATTGAGATACAAGATCTAATTAAACTAAAGAGCTTCTGCACAGCAAAAGGAACCTAGAGAACACTATGTTAAGTGAAATAAACCTTGCACAGGAGGACAAATACCACATATGATCTCATTCATATGTAGAATCTAAAAAAGTTTATCTTACATAAATAGAAATTAGGATAGTTGTTGGAGAAGGTAGGGTGTATTAGTCTGTACTCACACTGCTATAATGACATACATGAGACTGGGTAATTTATTAAGAAAAAAGGATTAATTGATTCACAATTCCGCAGGCTGTATGGGAAGCATGGCTGGGAGACCTCAGGAAACTTACAATCACGGCAGAAGGAGAAACTAAAGCAAACATGTCTTACCATGACGGAGCAGGAGAGAACAAAGAGGGAACTGCTACACACTTTTAAACAACCAGATTTCATGAGAACTCATTCATTATCATGAAAACAGCTAGGGGGAAACCGCCCCTATGATTAATCACCTCCCACTGGGCCCGTCCCCCAACACGTGGGGATTACAATTTGACGTGAGATTTGGGTGGGGACACAGATCCAAACCATATCATAGGGAGAGGGATGGGGAAAGGCTGGTCCATGAGCACGAAGTCACAGATAGGAGGAATAAATTCTGGAGTTTCATTGCATGAAACAGTCGGGTGAATATAATTAACTATAATGTAGTTTATATTTTTGAATAGCTAGAAGAGAAGACATGGGATATTCCCAACACAAAGAAATAATGTTTGAAGATATAAATATGCTAATTATCCTCATTTTATTATTACAGAATTTATACATATATTGCAACATTACACTCTCCCCCATATATATGTGCAATTATTATGTACCAATTAGTTTTTTTAAAAAAAAGAAAAAACATGAAAAACTTCAACTTGGAAAAATGCCTTCATTTCCAATGATTCCCAATAAATATGGATAAATTGTGTGCTACGGTGAGTCTATTTTCCTTATATATGTACATATTGAGAGGGAGATGGAGACTGATTATGTACACTATTTTACTATTTTAAATGGTCTTTCGAAAGAAATACACATAAACAAAAGGTGAAACCATTAATTGCACATCATAGCCAACTTTTTTGATTCATAGGTCAACTAATTATGACTTAGATAAAACAAGTAAAATTGAAAGTGAATTCCACTTAGACTCAGTCTATGGAGCAATAGAGGAATTAAGCACAATCTTGCTTAAAGCCAACCCTCCTAGTTCTGCAAATGACAGTAAACCAAAAGAAGAAATAAGAAAGGAAAAAGTACTTGGTATTTACAAACATTTCTTCATGAATTCAAAGTAAACTGTGATTCTATCACAGCTATACACATGTGGACAATAACTATGGTGAGGAATTACTTTTAGACCTAATACAGTATTTGTTTAGCAAGAGAGGCTGATTCAGGTCAATTGGTAGTCAGATGTGTTGTGTAACCTACATGGAAGATGTATAGAAAAAAAGTAATTTAAACAATGTGATTATAAACTGTATGATTGTGACTTCCCACCACATCATAGCAATCAACTCTAGTCAATCTTCCCTCTATAATATAATTTTGACCTGTCCGCTATTTTCATTATTTATACCATCAATGTCTTCGTTTAAGGTCCTCCTCATTTTTATTTGGAATTTGGAAGTAGACTCCTATTTTCTCTATCTACAGTCTTCCCCCACTCTAATTAATTTCTCTACAGTATTAATTTTTTAAAGCAAATCTAATCAAATCACCCTTGTATACAAAAGTTTTCATTTGTTCTCCATTGACTTTTAAATAAATCTGTGTCTTATTTTGGTTTTCAAAAATGTGTACTTATTAATCCTAAACTACATTTGTTTTCGCACTTCCCACATTTTCCTTTTTGTTCCAGCAAACACTGGTAAGATTTTCATACACACCACACTGTTTACTGCCTTCATATCTTTTCTCTTTTTGTTACTTCCATTTAAAATATTGAGCCTCCATCTGGCAAATATTTCCTCATCCTTTAAAACTCAGGCCACGTGTCAGCTACTTTTCAGACTTGTTCTTTGACTCTGTCAAGATATATCAGGTTCCCTGTTGGTATAATTACATTAATACAAACTATGATTATTGAACTTTCCATATTTAATTATAATTCTTGATTAGTCTCTCTCTCCTATAAGAAAATTACCTGAGGCAGGAGACTGTGTAGTATTTACCTTTATACTTTCAATACCCCATATATATTAGGTATTCATTAAATGTTAATTGCGTGAATAAATGCAGATACTTTTGACATCTATTTATACAGCCTAAAACTCTCTGGACACCAGTTATACCTTTCCACATGCTTGCAGGTCATCTTTTGCCAGCACTACAAATTTAAAATAAACCAAATTTACCTCATATTCTCTTCTTTACCAAAACTACTAGTATATTTTTGTATTTTCCATCACTATTAATGATACTGCCATACTCCCAGACCGCTAGGTTCAGCATTTTAGAAGATTGTTGTCAACATGATGTACCTACAGAAAGCATTTTTCACATTTATTCTTTTTCATTTCTGTTGCTTTTGCTTGAATTCACACCTGTAATATCTCTCATATGGACCATCACAAAACTCCCTAATTGCCTCCATACCCTCTCCCTTCTTCATCTATTTCAAACTCTCAAATCTATCTTTTATACTTCTGAAAGATTAATCTTTCTAAAGCAAAATGCTATCATATCACTCCCTGCTGGAAAACTTCAGTGAGTCTTATTACCTAGGGTAAGGAGTTCTGTTTCCTTAGGCTTATATTTAAAGGTCTCCACTGTCTATATCCTTCAGCACCTACCTCAACTACAACAATACATGTATCAAATAATTTAGCTAAATAAAGCTGCCTACTAGTTTCCAAATATGCCCTGCAATTTCCTTTATTCCTGTGCCTTTTCATCTTTTCCCATGCAGTTTTCTGTCTGCCTAATATGTCGTTTGGTCTTTAATTGCCCAAAGCTTTAAAGACCTGCAGAAATTCTACATCTTTCACAGAACCTTCTTTGATCCTCACAGTTGTAAGCAAACATTTTTTCTTCTAAACTATTGTAACATTTTGCTCACTATGCTTCTTATTATACTCATCATATTCTACCTTCTCTTTTGGTATTGAATTGTCATCTCTCTTGCTTGACTGTAAGCACCTTGAAGGGAGAATTCATGTCTGATTTTACGTTTTTATTTTTATTTTACATGACACCTATAATATTTTGAATGATATCAATAAGTATTGGTTGAAAGTAAATCTGAATGTGTTTATCAAAAGGCAAAATACTGTTATTACATTAAAATAATATGTTAGAGATAACAGCTAGAAGCAGAGCAGAGTTTCAATCATGTTGATAATCCTTTAGATACATCTATTCATTCACATATGACAGAATATATGCAATACAACAGCAGGTTATAATTGATAGAATGCACTTGAAGAAATATGTAACCTTCTAAATGCCATTAGTATAGGCTTTAGATTTCTCTGCTTAAATGCTTACCAAGTAAATAGCCATTTTAAATCAGTGTGGCAAGGGAAAATAAAGACAATTTTTAAGTGTTTATACTCTATATCATTTTTCATTGTTTATGTTCACTACAAAATAGTAAAGACAGACACATAAAAGTGGCATATATTTATATAACATATTATGAAATATGATATGTATCTAATATATGCATACTTTAGTACATATGAAATTGCAATTGTAAAGCAATTACAAAGTAAAATAACATGCTTCTTAGTTAATCATTGCTAGCTTCATTAATATGTATGGATTGATTTGTAGTTGTTAAATTTGCAGTTGATCCCCACCACTAGATTTAAGCCCTTCAAAATACTACTTTTGCATTACTCTTAAGCAAAACTGGGTCCAGAGCTGCTTAATAATTGCTAGTTGACCAAATGCTTAATGAAGTGGTCTTTTAGATAGGATCATAAATCTATTATCTCCCTCAATGTGTCTTCTGTTTGTTTTATAGTGCGCTTTAGTCATGTGTCTGGTATAGCCTATAACTCACTAGAAGGTTGTGTTCATGATTTTCTTTAATAGTAGCATTTACAATTAGAGTTTTCCAAGTTTCCAGAGATATGACATTTCTTTCTAAACTTTCAGCTTTGTGGCAGCTTGAATCGTTTAACATTGTGCCTTAGTTTTGCTTGGGTCATATTGAAATATCTCTGTAGTACTTCCAGGATTGCATTAAGCAATGTACTAAATATGTACTGTTAACATTGTAAGGAAACATGAAGATTAATGCTGACATAACAATGCTAACGTTTTGTAAAAGGAAAATTCCTATAGATTTTTTATTAATTCTTTGATACTTGAAACTTTGTAAGGGCCTGAATTTCATTAAATAACCTTAATATGGTACAACTAGCGAATTTTACATTTTGCAATTACGTCTATAGGAATTTTATGGGAGAAAATATTGGAGGCTTCTTAACATATATCAACAAAGTGTCGTCTGGGAAATGCATTTTATTAATGATTTAATTTCTTATTCTTACACAGGATTTGAGGTTCCAATTAAAACTGTTTGCGCCATTGCATTACTGCCTGCTAGTGTTTAATCTTCACTGAAAATCTCATCATTTATTTTAAAACAAAAGAAGAACAAAGTAAGGAGAAAAGTAATGAAATGCAGCATAACACATCATTCAAAGTTAGGGGAAGGGGAAGTAGCTTTTTAAAAATGATCTAGGATCAGTGACATTCAGAAATTATTTGCTGAACACTAAATGTGTTCAAGTGTGGCATCTCAATTCCAAGGACTCTACATCTTCTCTTATGAAATGAACCACATAGACTTATTTTTTCTTCTTTGCTGTTGCAGTAGCCTAAAGTAACTATTATTGATGCTACTGATATACCTCAAATAGAAATGAGAATGGCAAAATGAATCTTCTTCTTTAACTAATGGAGATTCTGTGATGCTCTGTTGCTGAAATGATGAGTATAATCAACATTCTAAAATGCTATTCTTTAAAAATGTGCACAATTTTATTGTTATTCTCATGAAACACCATGTCCACATTTGCTTATACCATGGGGTCATACTTAACAGCTTTCTGTCCAATCCGTCACAATGTTCTTTAACTCTCTTGTTGCTAATCCATTCTTTTTGAAATAGTCTGACAGTTCTTTCCAGTGTTGCGTCTCACTGAGTAAAACTGCCTATATCAGAGGAATGATATAATCAGAGATGTCATTTATAGATACAATATCAGTCTGTAAATCCAAACACAATGAAACATATACATTTGAAAGGAAAGCATAAAAGTGTCTATGCTTTTACTTTGTAGTCTCTAATAATAAGGATGTTTTTATTAAAATAAAAACTTGAATACATAATTATTTGCAACAAAAGATCACTCCCAAATGAACTGATATGAAATGCTTATATTCATACCAACTGGGACTGACTTATGAAAGAATAAAAATACCTTATTAATTCTGAATTTTCAATGTATAAACAAGTACAGCTTTGTCTATAGTAATGGTAAGGTTATTAATTTTGTTGAACCTCTTAGTTTTAGAGTAAACTATACTTTTGGATTTCTCTATAAGTCCCATCATGTGCAAGAAGATTTAAAGACTATATATTATTCATTTCTATATCTCAACCCTCCCTTTAGGGTCTATCAAAGTGCCCGTGCTTCTTAAATGATGGAAAGGAGGAAGTGAGGGAGCAAGGGAAAGAAGAATTACGCTTCACAGGGGCCAAGGAACTGTTCTATTGTCCTGTTTAAAAATGATTTACTGTATATTTATAGGAATTAAGGATTTTAATAAAATGTTTTCAAGTTTAAATTTTCTTTCTTATGCTAGTTTCCACTTAAGAGGTTGTTAATGAGCTATGCCCATGTTCATCATTAATTTATCAGCATCTTCTTTGGTATATTTAACTCTCATTTAAGCCCCAGATCACAGCTGCTGAGGGCACCAATGGGAAAAGTTTAACAAACAGCATTCCATGTTGATTTTTATTTAAATAAACATTTATTTTATTCTATTTTGAAAAGTTAACTTAAAAGAGATTCACCTTGTAAGTTCACTGTAACCATTTTAGTTGTTCTATCATAAAATAAATCCATCTTCATACGATATAATTTACTATTATCAGAAATGTTATCACTACTCAGATGTTTATGGGGTATAATGATAGCTGGTTTATGTGTTGCTTCTTTGTATATCATCTAGTCTTAAGACTTCAAACTAGTATTTTGTCTTACTAATTCTCATAATTTTCTATAAGGTGAAAACAAATACAATGTCACTGTCCTCTCTTTAGGATGAAGTAAAGAACTATGTTGAATCTATGTCTTCCATGGATCACCTTTTAAGTTAAGTTTATCAAATTTATATTCATTACTTATTTCATTTTGGGCAATGCTCCTAGGTTTGGGCTTTTGTCATCTTGAATCTTACAACGATTGAGGAAGCCAAGCATATATATCATTTGAATACGATCTGTTGAGCATTCTGAAAGAGATCTATGCAACATGGTATTGGAAACTTAAAGAGGGAGATTCGACCCACCTTGGCAGGGAGGTTAAGCCAATGAAAAGATACTTGAAAAGATAATGCCTAAGCTATCAAAAAATGAATGGAAGACAGCCAGGAAAACACAAACAAACAAATAAAAAACCCAAAGATATGGAGTTTTATGGAACAGCAGGAAGAACAGTACAAAGGCACAGATATAATTAAAATGAAGGTCATCTCTCTTGGTGTGTGATATGGCAATAAAACAAGAATACTTCCTGAAGAAAAACGAAGGTTTCCTGAATGAGTTAAAAGTTGATAGAAGTCTTAAAGCATCAGTATGAGTGATCCAAATAAAGATGTAGGAAAGAATGTTTTCTTAGTGGAAAATATAACATTCAAAACTAGTGTTTATAACCTTGTTGGACATCCATTTGCAAGGCATAAATCAAAACGAATTTAAGAATCAATGGTCTTTTTTTCTTTTCTCTACATTGTAAGTAGATGATGCATTTATTCCCAATTCTTTACACTCTTGGAAAGTCATAGAAACATAAAATTGTAAAGTGAAGAAAATTTACTTACTACCATATTCATATCCTCATTTTATAGATGATGAAACTAAAGCTCAAAGGGTTGATATAACTTGTTCAAGGGTAAGCCATTTGTTATTTGTAGAGCCTTGATAAGATCCAATATCCTTTATATCAGCTGGAATACTTGAAAACTGAAGCATTTTAATATTCCTTCCCTCAATTCTCGTGGATAGCCATTAGAGGAGTACAGTATACCGGTTAACAGTGCTGGTTCTAAAGTTGAAATATCTGCTTTTCACCACTTACTTGCCAAGTGACTTTAGGCAAGTGATATAATCTGTTTTTGCTTTAGATTCCTCATCAATAAAGTGATAGTTAATAATGCAAAGTGCTTAGATCAATGCTCAGCACATAGTAAGCACTCTATAAATGTGCTATTATTATGTGTATTTAGGTAGTCAAATATTAATTTATGTGCATAGACTATGGTGAGGATAATCCTGCAAATGATTCCACTATCCAATTTTTTTTTAGAATATGTCTACTACAAAGACACATGCACACGTATGTTTATTGCGGCACTATTCACAATAGCAAAGACTTGGAATCAACCCAAATGTCCATCTGTGACAGACTGGA
>NW_012114699.1:2549414-2554296 GCF_000951035.1 Colobus angolensis palliatus | reverse complement strand
TGGTGGCGGGCACCTGTAATCCCTAAAAAAAAATAATAATAAAAAAATAAAATAAAATAAAATAAAATAAAATGACTACCACATACCCAATTTAATCAAAACATTTTTGATTTTTTTTCTTAATTTCCACTTTCATTTTAGATACAGGGGTACATTTGCAGGTTTGTTATATGGGTATATTTCACCAATCTAGTGAGCATATGTATTAGTCCATTCTGACATTGCTATAAATAAATACTTGAGAGTGGGTAATTTACAAAGGAATGGGGTTTAATTGTCTCATGGTTCTGTAGGCAGGTTGCACAGGAAGCATGATGGCATCTGCTCAGCTTTTGAGGAGGCATTAAAAAAAACTTACAATTATAGTAGAAGGCAAAGGGAGAGCAGGCATGTCACATGGCCAGAGCAGGAGCAGGAGAGAATGGAGGGAGGTGCTATACTCTTTTAAAGGACCAGATCTCATGAGAACTCACTCACTATCATGAATACAGTACCATAGGGGTGCTGTTGCTAAATGAATGATGCTAAACCATTCATGAGAAATCCTCTTCCATGATCCAATCATCTCCCACCAGACCCCACTTCCAACACTGGGGATTACATTTAGACATGATATTTGGATGGGACATCCAAACCATATCAGCATAGAAACCAACAGGTAGTTTTTCAACCCACACCCCCTTCCCTAACTCCCTTCACTAGTAGTCTGCTGTGTCTATTCCCATGTTTAAGTTGGCACGTGCTCAATGTTCAGCTCCCACTTTTAAGTAAGAACATGCAGTATTTGATTTTCTGTTTCTACATTTATTTGTTTAGGATTATGGCCTCCAGTTCCATCCATGTTGCTGCAAAGGAAATGATTTCATTACTT
Organism: Colobus angolensis palliatus; assembly: GCF_000951035.1. NCBI lineage: Eukaryota > Metazoa > Chordata > Mammalia > Primates > Cercopithecidae > Colobus > Colobus angolensis. The sequence continues at coordinate 2,553,425 of NW_012114699.1, read as the reverse complement.
TTTGTATTCCATCGTGTATATGTACCACATTTTATCCAATCTACTGTTGTTGGGCACCTAGATAGATTGCACATCTTTGTGATTGTGTATAGTGCTGTGATGAACATGCATGTGTCTTTTTGGTATTATTATCTCTTTTCTTTTGGGAGTATGACTACTAATAGGATTGCCGGGTCAAATAGTAGCTGTGTTTTAAGTTCTTTGAGAAATCTCCAAATTATTTTCCACAGTGGCTAAACTAATTTACATTGCCTCCAACATTATATAAGCATTCCCTTTTCTCTGCAATGTGTCAACATCTGTTTTTTATTTATTTTTTGACTTTTTAATAATAGCCCTTGTGACTGGTATGAGATGGTATCTCACTGTGGTTTTGATTTGCATTACTCTGATGATTAGGATAGTGATCTTCTTTTCATATGTTTGTTGTCCTCTTTTGGGAAGTGTCTGTTCATGTCCTTTGCCCATTTCCATTTTTTATTGTGGTTCTTTGGTTTTTGCTTGTTGATTCGTTTAAGTTCCTTATTGATTCTGGATATTACATAATCCCATTTACAATAGCCACAAAAAACGAAATATCTAGGAATACAGCTAACAAAGGAGGTGAGAGATCTCTACAATGAGAGTTATAAAACACAGCGGAAAGAAATCAGGTATGACACAAATATTGCAAAAACATTCCGTGCTCATGGGTCAGAAAAATCAATATCATTAAAATGGCCATACTGCACAAAGAAATTTACAGATTCAATTTTATTCCTATCAAACTGCCAATGTAATTCTTCACAGGATTCGAAAAAACTATTCTAAAACTCATATGTAACCCCAAAAGAGCCTGAATAACCAATGCAATCTTAAACTAAAAGAAAAAAAGCCAGAGACATCACATTACCCAACTTCAAGCTATATTATAAGGTGACAGTGACCAAAGTAGCACGGTGCTGGTACAAAACAAATACATAGACCAATGGAACAGAATTGAACATTCAGATATAAAGCCGCACAACTACAACCGTCTGATCTTCAATGAAGTCGACAAAAACAAGCAATAATGAAAGCAATGAAACTGGACCCTTACTTTTCACCATACACAAAAATTAACTCAAAATGCATTAAAGATTTAAATATATGATTTTAAACTGTAAAAAGCTGCAGGAGAAAGCTTAGGATATACCTTTGTTAACATTGGCCCTGGCAAAGAAATTTTGGCTAAGTCCCCAAAAGCAATTGCAACAAAAACAAAAATTGACAAGTGAGACCTCGTTACATACTAAAGAGCTTCTGCACAGCAAAATAAACTATAAACAGAGTAAACAAACAACTTGAAGAATGAAAGAAAATATTCACAAACTATGCATCCAACAAACGTCTATAATGTTTTAGAACTGCCACATGCACAGTATCAAAATTATATTATTTCTCAATTGTCATCATTAATGGAAAACAGTAAATTCTTACAAATTAAGTAATATGAAATACTAGCTAAGGGATACTAGATTAAGAATTTGAAATCTACCTAATAATTTGAAATGTAAAAAAAAAATTACTACTTTAAGCAAAATTGTCCAAAAACATCTATTCTATAAGGATATAGAAATGGATGTGCGACATTGTATCAGATCCCAGTCTTATGTTTCAAAAACCCTATTATTCAAACAATACAACAGATTAAATCTGAAAGCAAAATGATGTAATTATTTTACTCTTGGAAACACGTATCAGTACTACCCTACATGTCAGATAGATGATGAGCTTTGTTCATTTGATAAAACAAACTTTAAGGACATCTTTATTCTTAAAAGTTTGGCTCAGATAGAAATTTCTTACCCAGTGGATTTTATACTTTTACTGCATAGATTTTGGATATTAAATAGCTACACATGACATGAGACACCTCAATACTTCCCAAGTCATTACATTCACTGCTAATGACTTGAAATTTTTAGATTTTTAATGTGGTTCATAAATCAAAACAACATTTTATGCACATTTATATAATTTATAGTTATACAAACAAAAGTTAACTAGACAGAACTATTACCATTTTGGTAATAGAAAATTGAGTATTGAATAGAACGTTGAATATTGAATAGAAATAGAAAATACAAATTTCCCTTGCAATTTAAAATATAAGGATTTTCTTATATTTGCTGTGCTTGGAGTTACAAGTAAGTAATTTACAAAATCCAGAGGATATGACTTTTAAAAGAGAGATTTACAGTATATCACCTATGAGTAAAACTTTTATGCAAAATACCCAGTGAGCAGGTTGTCACATTTCATAAGTCATAAGTTTCTGGGTTTGCTTGACATAACAATTTTAACATAATAACATCCTCAGTGTTCTTGCATTATGGTAAAAATTTCTGTAAGCTCTTACGAAAAACTATTTTCTCTTTATTTGTTTTTCTCCTATTAAATACTAATATAGTGATAATAAATGTTCAAAGCTCATAAGGTTAGATTATGTTCTTTAGGGATGAGAATTTGTCAATTCCTTTGCATTTTCTTTTTTTCTCTTTTAGAATGAATTGGAAAGGAAACCAGACAGTATTGAAATTTGTTTTAGAAACTTACTTTCAAGTGCCAGATGGAGTTCTGTGAAGTATATTTTCTCTATCCACACTACTCTATGAGAACTAATATAAAAATCTATTGTTTTATATAAAACTAATATGTAATAGTAATTTAAAACTAATGTATAAAACTATATTTTCTCCACACTATTGTGCTATGAGAACTAAGACATAAAAATATACTTCTCTATATAATGAAATAATTATATAATCAGGCTAAAATTTACATTTATGACATGATTATTTTATGACTTCATGCCCATAATACCTTACCAAGACAAGAACATAGACAATTGAATTTAGAAAGGTCTTCAACATCTGAGATTGAAACAAGAAGTTTATGCTAATCAAGACAAAATAAAGGAAACAATAAAAAAAAAAACAGCAACAAACAAAACCAAAACCTTCATTACTACCTCTTTCCCCAAGTGTTCTTATTAATTGAACTTTTACTGTGTCTTTATGCTCAAAGTGTTTTATTTTTAAGCATTTAAATGTGCATTTTCATATCAGAAGTCAGTCATCTATTTAAAAGCAGTCTACTGACATCTAATTTTCTGTTTACCATTTATGATTATTTAATTTTCTTATGTATCATTTTGTAATAACCCTCCTAAGTTATTCTGCCACTGATTATTGAATTTGCATATGAAACTTGTTGAACTGGGATAGAAAAAGGATTATGTAGACTGTAAATATTATCCTTATAGTAATTGGTTTTCTTAACACCAGACGTGTGTGGGGAGCATATGTGTATGTTGTGTCTGTGTGTGTCCCCGACTGTGTTTATTGTACCTATATGTATGAGTAAATGTGTATATGTCAGCATGCTTGACGGGGAGAGAGAGAGCACATTCACGTTAACTTTCATTAAAAAGAGAATTCAAGAAAGTGAGGTATACTAAAATTATACTAAAATTGTTCATTGGGAGTGTGATTTCCCAGGAATAATTTAATGAGAGTTTGATAAATTTTAATTTGAGGCCAGGTTTGAATAAATTTATCTAGTAAATTTTTTTCATACCTACTAAACATTAAATATACTGACCTATTAAAGGTTTAGTTTCTTTCAAGCGAAACTGAATTCCTCAAATATGAAAAACTTTTGGCAACTGTCTTTGATATAATTTACGTAAAAATTATTTCAGTCTTTAAAAGCACAAGTCTGTTTTTGTAAATCCTGACCTTTCATTCCGTTAAAAAATCCTTCATTGGGCCTCCATTATATTATTATTATTGTCATCATCATTTTTTTATTTTATTTTTTAATTTTTTTATTATACTTTAAGTTATAGGGTACATGTGCATAACGTGCAGGTTTGTTACATATGTATACCCGTGCCATGTTGGTGTGCTGCATCCATCAACTCTTCAGCACCCATCAATTCATCATTTATATCAGGTATAACTCCCCAATGCAATCCCTCCCCCCTCC
>NW_012114699.1:2537420-2546549 GCF_000951035.1 Colobus angolensis palliatus | reverse complement strand
GTGTCAATTTTAGATCTTTCCTGCTTTCTCTTGTGGGCATTTAGTGCTATAAATTTCCCTCTACACACTGCTTTAAATGTGTCCCAGAGATTCTGGTGTCATCATCATTTTGACTTAGCTAAAGCAACATCGTAGCAAAGGCAAAATAACATTACCTTCCTTTTATTGGAAAACTAAACATATAGCTGCATTCAAAATTATGGTAAGAAAATTCTCATGTTTTATCAAATATATTTTTGTTTGTACCATTAGCTGTGAGTCATTTAGAGTCACAGAAAATAAAATGCATGCCTGTCACATATTGATTATCAGCAAGGCCTCTTCATTCAGATGAAAAATGATTTTCAAAAATTCTAGTTCCCTAATTTTTTGTTCCTCTCAGTAAATAAATGCAGCCATCTTTCAATAATATTTTTCATTTTGCATATTCACCACAAGGACAGTAATTAGTAAAAGGTAATTTTTTCAGTCTTTCTTATTACCTACTTCTTGGACCCATTTGACTTCTCAAGTACAAGGCAAAGATCACTGAATCACCATCATAGTTTTCTCCTGCTTTTCTGGCTTTAAGATTTAATATAAAATCCTCTTTGTATTTACACATGTTGTGCTTGACAGATATGTTGTGGTGATTGTTATACATGTATTAGTGTGTTTTTAAAAAATTACTCACTTTGCTTATGAGCCAGTTTATTGTTCTTTGTGCAAAGTAACAAGCCATTCTGCCGTGGATGAAAGATCTTGATATGAATGTTTACAATGTACAACTCCTTCATGGCTGAAAGCTCCCAGTGATTTCAATCTTTCTGTCACCCACACAAATCTCACATCTACATATAGAGTCTTATTACAACAGATAAAGATTTATTTTTCAATTATTTGTTGTAAGAGTTTCCTGATTAAATGTCTCTATTACTAACCATGTCCCATTCCTTTGAAAACTCCATTTCTCCCCACCACCACCATTTACGCAACTGTCATCATAAAAATAATGTTACTCGGCCATAAAACATCGTTTCAAATTTTAGTACGAACTGAGGCTTTCTGCTAGCAATTAATGCCAAACCATAAGCAAAATTAAGGTTCTTTGGTTCGACAACTATTTTGAACAAATACTTTGATTTTTTTACAAATCACTGAAGTTTGAAGACATTATATATGACATTTCTCAATGGTTATACATGTGCATAAATGCTTCATGCAAAATTTTAATGGTTAATTCTTGAAGTATTCTTACTGTGAATGAATAAGCCAGATTCTCCAAGTAGAAAGTCTGCTCCCTGAGAGTAAGCTATTTATATTGACATTTTGGAACTACTACAATTCCATTTAATAAAATGTTAACACAGTAGTTTAATGGCAGGGGAAAATCTGACTCAGTGCCTTTCTTAGCCAAAGAAACAGATGAGATCATGAAAAATCCTTATTGTCAATGGGAAACACTCTGATACATTTGCAATTACAGTGTTTCTCTTAATCCAGTATCTCACCATGTGTTACCACCTTGCAGTATGCATATTAACCTGCACTAATTGAAGTTGTTTTTGTTCCTATCTTGAGACTTTGGAAATAAAAATATATATATAATTTTTAAGGGCATGTATCATTTCTGTAGCAGAGACTGAAATAAAAATTTATCATTGTTGATGATGTGTTTCCTAAGCAATTTTTGTCATTATTCTCAATAAATTCTCTTAACCACTAATAGTACTGACAAATCAGTTAACATAACTACCAAGACAAATCTAACATAGAGAAAGCAATAATAATACTTAGCAGACTCATGATGTTTGCACTTTACAACGTATTTTCACATCCATTATCTCATTTGTTTCTCAGAACAACCTTACAAGCAGGTAAGGCAGGTATTATTATCCTTATTTTAAAGGTGTGGAATGTAAAACTCAGAGAGATGAAGTTACTTATCCAAAGTCACAGAGCTAGAATGTAGAAGAACCAGGATTCTAACATGGATCTTTTGCCTCCAAACACAATAATTTTAATACTAAAACATAGTGCCATCCCAGAACTTATAATTTGTCTCTAGACAATGGTATAGCCTTTCTTACAGAAAAGCAAAATCCATTTTTCAGATAATTGAATTTTAGTTAAGCACATCTTAGCAATACTCACAAAATTATGGATAGTATCAAGCAAAGTACTCAGAAAAAAATATTTGAGAAACTTTTATCTGCCTTCTATCCAATTATTTATAACACAATGAATTTTTATATCTTTTATTTAATTATCTCAAATGGATATTATTAGCCACATTTTATATGTAAGGAAAGAGATTCAGAAGTTTAATAATTTACCTCAGATTGCACAGTTTGTGGCTTGCTGGATGTAGCCAGGATTTAAACCATTGTCTGCCTGCCCTCCAAGACTTTGCTTTTTCCTTAGCTATGTAAAAATAAATAAATAAATAAATATGTTATTTGGGTATTATAAGCTTCCTTTGATTGTTACTATTTTTGTATTTCACATAGAAATGTTATGTTAACCATATAGCTAAACTCTAATTGAAGTTTCTCAGATATTTGAGAGCTCAAGATAGTAGGTATTTTGCAGAGTGTGAGGTTTGCTTATAAGGGAGGATAAGCTTAAGTTATATTTTTATATTTATTCTCTATTTTGGAATACATGTGGATTAAACATTTGCTGATGGTCTACGTTGTGTCAAATATTCTTCTGGTCTCTGAGGATCAAAAGATGTTTGAGACATGGTTCCTTCCTTTAAGAAGCTAATAGAATATCCATTCATTCATTATTCACGAAGTATTTATTAAGCATCAAATAGAATGGTGGGCACACATAAAAAAAGGTGTATGTCTGCTGAATTAGCTCAATGATTCATGAGACAGGAGAAGGGACTTACTTTATGAATGTCTCTAATCCCTGTATCATTTTTAAAGTTCCATATCAAATTAAAAATATTTGTTAATGGAATCACTTTTCAATGCTCTCAAATCAACAGAGTGAGGAGAAAAGCCATAGAATGGAAGAAAATATCTACAAACTATACATCTGACAAAGGTTTAATATCCAGAATATAGAAGGAACTCAGCAGCAAAATAATAATAATAATAATAATCTGGTTTAAAATGAGCAAATGATCTGAAGAGACATTTCTCAAAAGAAGATATACAAATACAATGATATTTGGGGCAAACATTGATAAGCCTGGAGGACATTATGTTGAATGAAATAAGCCAGGGACACAAAGACACTCACTTACAGGTAGTAGCAAAAAAAAAAAAAGTGCTTATAGATGTAGAGAGTAGAGTACTGGTTGTTAAAAGATGGAAAGGGGAATGGAAAGGGGAGATATTGAGAGGTTGATTAACAAATACTAAATTATAATTCAGATAATAGAAATAAGTGTTCTATAGCACTGACTATGGTTAAAAATAATTTATTGTATATTTTTAAACATCTAGAGGAGAGGATTTGAAATGTCCTCAACACAGAGAATTGATAAATGTTTGAGATGATGGATATGTTAATTACCCTAAATTGATCATATACATTGTATACACATTAAAATATCACTTTCTACCCCATCAATATGTGCATTCATTACATGTCAATTAAAAATATTAAATGAAAAGAAAAAACAATACTTCATGGACAAGTAAAGCTCACTATGACTGTAAAAGATGCTCCCACAGAGCTACAATATTTTCACTCATTCATGCTGCATATTGAATGTATACTGAGAGTCACCATCTGCCCCAGTTTTGCTTAATGGCCCAGTGTTGTCAAAACTGTTAATTACCAAGGTCTAAAGGGTTTGTGGATAGTTGAACTTCAATGTGGCATCTTGGGCTAATTTACACATTGCAGGAAATATAATTGAGACTTATGATAGTACATGAATGCAACAGTTTTAACTTGTTCCAATCATCTCTTTGTATCTGGTCAAGCAAACAAAATACTCTGTGAAATTGCCTACCTTTATTTTCTGAGTTTTGCAAATCACTGAGTCAGTGCTTCAGAGGGAATGAAATTAATCCATAATAAAAAAAAATACAAAGCTAAAAAGACAAAAGTCTTCTCTCTCTCTCTCGTATATATTTACACACACATATGCAATGTAATATACACATAATATGTATATATAATGTAAATATAAAATATTTAACCTTACTTGACTGTTTTGTTGGTAGACACTTGTTTGCAAAATTAAATAATACTTGTCTTTATAAACTTCCAGTAATAACATTCAAAACACAGTAAGTAAACCTTAGGACATTCTATCTTCTTTTTTTACCATGGCTGGTGTCAATATGTCAATGTAAGTTGGAATATCTCATTCCTCTTACTCCTTAAATGCTTACAAAGTGACATATTTTATTTACACCCTAAAATGCATGTTTCTTTTCTTCTGTGAACATCAATATTTTTCTGCTCAGTGGATGAATATTGAGTTGGGCAACTTGCCAGCTCTCCAATGGAGAATTGGAATCTGGCACCCCTCTCCACTTTCAAAACACACTCAAGCAAGGTTCCCTGTTCACATAGGGCTCACATTAAAAAACAAACCCAAAATATCTTCAAATAACATGAGACACCCTTCTTTATGTACTTAAAGAAGGTCAGTAGTCTTTCCCATGCCAATGAAAGCATATGATTTAAATTTCAGAACATGATTTCATCTAAAATTTGCAAAATGTTTTTATTTGACTGGAAAGTTAAAGAAGAAAGGAGGGTTGTTTCCGTTTGCATAGGTTAACTCCATATGTTCAGTCACATTAACAACCACAAATTATTTCATTCTCTATGGTCTGTGATGTAATACTTTAAAAAGTTATTAGGCTTTCAAAATGACATTTTTGTACCTTATGTGATAGAATGGCTTTGCTGCCAACCAAGTCAAGAGTATTAGAAACTCCACAGCAAATGAAGTAGGTAGAACAAAAGTCTTTATGAACATATACAAGAACAGCATGTTTAAGCCCTTAATTTTATCACTGTAAATTTATTTTGACCTGTCTCTGAAGCTCAGCAGGAACAGAAGAGGGAAATTTTATGCCAGAGAGCAAAAATAGCTCACTTAAGTGCATAAGATTTTGCAGTTTCAAAGTTTAGAGTATTTTAAATTAAAAAATTCGATTTGTCTCTTGTTACAAATGATATGTTTCCAACTATTACCTTGTTCATTTTTTCTATTCTTGTACATGCCAATTTGTACAAAGAGAAGAGGTAGAACCAAATTTTAAACACTTAATAGTTCTTTTCCAATTCACTGTGTGAACTAGAACTTTATACACAGTTCAAAAAAGAGGCAGGGTGTTAAGGTTTTGAAATACCAGTATAATCTGTCAGAGCTGTCAGTCTAGTTGCCTAGGAAATCTTTTTACAACCACAGAATAAGGCTTTAGTTATTAATACTTACCAACTCAATAGGTTGAAAAATTTTAAATGTTAGTAAATCATTAGTATTATCATTTACATTTATTGAGATTCAAGTCAATTTTCGACTTTTCCACAACACAATTACTCTGCTTCAATTAGAATATTTTCCTCCACTGTGCTTCCCATATTATCCAAATAAACTTCAAAGTTCAAAAAGGTCACATATCTTCCACGAATTCTTCTCTCCATGCCACAGGCTGCAGTAAGTAATCACCTTCTCAACTCTCCTACACATATAAGACAGTTTATGTCTCCTTTGTATCTGTTCATATTGGCACTTAATATTATAATCATAAATTTTAAAAATTAATTTTAATGTTAACTTCATCATATCATCCTTATGAAATTAGAAGCTCTTTGAGAGCATGGGCCATTATTTGTTACTCTTTCACATGCTCTACAGAATTAGCATATCATTACACACTTAATAGACTCTGAATGAGTATCTATCGACAGAGTTCATCAATATTTGCTGATGAGAGTTAAATAACTTAAATCTCATTTTGATTTTTTTTCTTGCTGCTTCTAGAACATCTACCCAGTAAAAATAAGAAAACTTTTCATCTATACCTTCTACTATCATTTTATTTAACAGAACAAAATGTTTCCTTATTTTATATAGCCTGACCATTTGCAAAACTACCAAAATTGAGCTAACAATTTATGCTTTATTAAAACATACTTTGATGATTTTTGATTCTGCATACTGTGTTGATTAATAGTCATCATCTGTTTTGTACTCCAGTAATTGTTAGATAAGATATGCCTTTTTTTAAATGTTACAAGTGTGGCCTTCACATTCTTAAATGCATGATTTACAATTATATGTAACATACCTGCATTTTTCAGTTACACTCTTAATCGCAGACTTTCAGAGTAAAAAAGAGCTTTAAAGTTTATATAACTCAAATGATCCATCTGATTTTTGAATATCCTATGTGAGATTTATTCATTTACTCAACATATATTCATTGAATATCTCATATATACTAGCCATTCAAGCACATAGTACTTGACTACATGGGTTTCAAAGTGTAAAGGCATGTCACTTCTACTTTATTCTTAAATGTTTTAAATATGCAGATACAACACATATTTGCATTAAATGTAACCATGCTAAATTTTGAACACTGCCCTAATCTATTGATATTTTTGTTGTTTCATATTCATTATAATTCTCAGTTTAATTTTATCTATAAGCGTGATAAAAATTATTTTAATAACCTAATTTTTAAAAGATTAGGAGAGAGAAAACCCCTTATCAAACCTATAGGCAATAAACTGAGACTGTATAGCACAGTAGAGACACGGCTGTTTTGGAATGTTTACTCTAGAGTTACACCATAGAGTTCAAATCAAAACTTTGCTACTTCACTGGCTGCGAAAACTTGTAAATTGTCATGCATCAGTTTCTTCATCAACCAAATGGGCTGGAATGTAGTATTACTTTGGAGTTGATTTAAATGACTAAGATAATATATTACAGGTCTGGTGCTTGATTAAATGCTCCATAAATGTTTTACATCTCAAGAGCTCAATCCATGTAGCTGTTGCTCTGTGTTGCATCATCATTCTAGTCATCATTTTGGTACAATCAACTCTGTACAAATCTGGGAAATATTTTTTCCTGGTGTATAAGTTATTTATTGTTGTGGAACAAATTACCCTAAAACATAGTGGCTGACAAAAACAAATATTTATTATCTCACAGTTTTGTTGACGAGAAAATTGGGGCACAGCTTATGTGGGAAAATGAGGCTCAAGGTCTTTCATCAGGTTGCAACCAAGATGTTAGCTGGGGCTTCCAAGCTCACTGATGTGACCACAGGCAGGCCTGGGGTCCTTGCTGACTACTGGCTGACATCATTTCTTTACCATCTGAGTCTCTACGTAAGGCAACTTATAACATGGAAGGTGGTTTATCTCAGAGTAAGCCAGTGAGAAAACAAGAGAGAGAAAGCACGATGGATGTCACAGTCTTTTGTAACCTACTCATAGAAGTGACATCCCATCATTTTTTTCATATCCTATTGATTAGAATAAAGTCACTAGTCTAACCTACACAAAAGGGAAGGAGATTACTTAAAGAAGGGCATTAACCCCAGAAGGCAGGGATCATTGGAGACCATCATAGAGGCTGCCTACCACATCTAGCAAGATGCTGGCAGGACAAGGATGGAAACCATGTCTTTGCTGAGGTTTCCATTCACCCATTCAGATTTAGGGGAGCTATTCAAATCATTCAGTGGTCAGGCATTGAGACTATAGCATATTCGCTTATTTGATCCCATCCTCATGTCCTGTTCATCACCTATCTAAGTATTGGCAAAGGTCCGAGAAAAAATATTGTAGTGGATACAGTGTCATGGGGGAAAGGGCACTGGCCTGGGTTTGAATATGAGCCCTGCCACTCATTAGAAATTTCAGTTTATTAAACCTCAATGTTTTAATCTGTAAAGTTAAAAGAATGCCCTCTATTATGGAGGTTTATTTGTTTAGAGTAGAGATATTATATGTAAAACCTGTAGTGCAGCACAAGTTATCAACAAATGGAGGCTATAAATAAATATATGAAATGCACATATATAATAAACATAAATATATGCTACTACACGTGCACAATATATAATGTGGTATGTACTTAGAAAATATATAATCATGTAATATGCCCACAGGTGCTAGCAAAGGTCCTAATATATAGAACTTATTTAATAAGTGTGTGGTGAATAAGTCTGGCCTACTCTCTAGGTCTTTCCATTTTATCTTTTTGTCATAAGAGAATGACAATTCATTGAAGGCAAAGACTTTAAATATCATTAATCTTTGTATTTCTTTTTTTCTAATGCCTACATAATGCATCACAGGCATTTAATAAATCTTTGTTGAGAAAATACAATCATTAATCATATGAATTGTCATCTACCTACTTGTCTTAGCATCTAGCCCACCTTTCTTCATTTTGTTTGTAATCATATCAGTGAGCAATTCAAATACATGTTCCATAGTTGGTCTTTTTAGTTACAGCACATATTGTAAAGCAGTTGTTTCTTCTTTAAGTTGCATTCCAGAGAATAGTATGAAAAAGTCTTCCTAAAACAAATTGAGATATAGACAAAGTCAGTGTTCTCTGTTCCTCCCCATTTTTCTTCTAAAATATTTTAAACATTTTCTTCCCTTCTTTTACTCCCCTTTTCAGGTCTTTGCCCTCTAGGAAACCTTTCCCATCTTTGATTCCATTTATTTTGATGATGAAAAGTTTATATAATATTTTAATATATATCTGTGTGTTTACACCCCAAAAATCCAGATGGGAGAGGAATCCCTACAATGATCTCTAATGGTGGTATTTATGATATTATGGGACCAAAAGAGGGATAAACTTACAGAAATGTTAGATGTTTTTCTCTGTGCCTTACATCTCAATATTCCCTACTACTTTACATCTGCACATGATAATTAGAACTTTAGGCTTTCTAGTGATGATCATTTTTGTAGAGATTTCACAGATAATAAACTATTTGCAAATTTTATATACCTTATTTCCACAACTACTTGAAGGGGCTTTTAAGAATAAAATTCACTTTGAAGCAATTGTGAATGGAAGTTCATTCCTGAGTTGGCTCTCTGCTTGTCTGTTACTGGTGTATAAGAATGCTTGTGATTTTTGCACATTAATTTTGTATCCTGAGACTTTGCTGAAGTTGCTTATCA
>NW_012114699.1:2527270-2535560 GCF_000951035.1 Colobus angolensis palliatus | reverse complement strand
TATCATGGGGAGGGGGGAGGGGGGAGGGATTGCATTGGGGAGTTATACCTGATATAAATGATGAATTGATGGGTGCTGACGAGTTGATAGGTGCAGCACACCAACATGGCACAAGTATACATATGTAACAAACCTGCACGTTATGCACATGTACCCTAGAACTTAAAGTATAATAAAAAAAAGAATAAAATTCAAAATAATGAAAACTAGAATGAAGAAAGAGAAAAATTGTAAAAGTTGTCATAGTTGCTATGATTAAGTATTATATTTGTCTTTGTGCTTCCCAGCAGCCAAGTTGAAAATAGAAATTATTTTTATTGTATACTCAGCACATATTATGTGCCAGGAAATTTGTGGTCACTTGGATATTATATCTATCTTCACTATATCCATGGAGAGTAGGAGTTATAATCTTCATTTTACAGATGAAGTTACTGAGGTTGCAAAAAAATACCTTGTCCAGGCTCACAAAACTGAAGCTCTAAGTGGAGTCAAAGTTCAAATCAAGGACTTTCTGTTTTCATAGCCTGCAATTCTATATAGAGCTCATAGTCAGAAAGGAGAAAATATAGTAATTACAAGAGATAAAAGCTTTTTGGAATTAGATTATAAAATTAATTTGCTGTGTGACATTGTACAAAAGGGACATTGAGCAATATGATGATCAGTGCCCTTCATAACACATTTACAATAAATGCAGAAGAAATATTCATATAGCTATTTGGGTATTTTTAATGACCTTTGATAACTGCCTAAAGCATAAAATGAAAGTGCGAGTGAAACTGATTCAGCAAGTGCTAATATTATCTGATCCTACAATCAAGTCTTCTGGTGACCTCAGGTGATTCAATAATAAAACTGAAAGTATGTGAATTCACTTTCAAAATGCTAAATATTATATTTTATTAACAGCGGTTTTGATAGAAGCCAAATTCATTTATTCATTCATTGAGTGTTCATTCACTAAATGTGTATGGACTATGTGTATGTCAGGCACTGTGCTAGGTCTGAGGATCCAAATATATTTTTAAAAATATTTCTACCTCAAAAGGGCTTGCAGTTAGTTTAAAATAAGACAAGCCAGTGACTGTAATGAAGTATATTGATTGCTATAAGGGAAGTATATACTATACAGACTGTAGAAAAGAAGATGCCCTTAAATCTATCTGACAGAGTCAAATAAGCTACCATAGAGGAGAGACTGTTCAAGATAAGACTTGAAGGATGAGGATGTCTTTGCTGGGCAAACAAGGAGATGGTGGACAATCTGGGGAAAGGGATGCCCAGATAGAGGCATTTTGGTTACATTCTCTGATGAGAATGAAGTGTAGTCTACATTGTTAATTATGAGCAGGTCCAGAGGCTAGGAATATCCAGATATGAATAATAGCTATCATTTACTAAGCATTTACTTGTATGAAATTGTAATAGATTAAAAAGCTAATTTTTCAGTGGGTTAAGTGAGACAAAGATTGCCTGAGAACTGAGAATACATACTTATTTATTTATTTTTAAAGCCCACATTATCAGCTACTGTTCTATAATGCAGTAAGGTTCTACACTATGAAAGCTTGGAAGCTTGATCATTATTCTCATCCAAATGAAATGGCATCCTGCTTTCTCACCAGTGTAGTATGTGGTTTATACCTGCAGGCAAAACCTGGTGTGGTTTAAGAACCACATTTAGATTACTTGTTGTGTTCTTGGACAAATGCTCCCCTTAGGCCCCTGAGTTCTTACAGAATATGGGATAGATGGATTTGGCCCCCCCAAATGATCAAAACAACAGTTACTAGGCATTTTCCATGAAGGTAGAAAATCCATGTGAAGTTTGATACAAAACAGTAGATTCCCACTGTTTTTCCTATGATGCATTAGTTACAAAATGTTCTCAGCCTGTGAAAATAACTAAGTAAGTTACCATGTTGCTAGAAGTAATTTAAAATTGGCCAGTTGAATTTTGGAAGATAACTGGCAAAAACAATGACTTCAGGATTTCACATAAAATTACTGAGCCATTCTTGACACTAGTTTGTTAACGAAGTTACTCTAGTTCTTGACAGGAAAACTATGCCATCAACATATGCACAGACACTAAACTTTTTATACATAGTAACAGCACAGGAAAATTCAATCTATCAGAAAGTACTATCAGACCATTAAATTTTATTTTAAAGACAAGGACAGCTAAGATATAACTATTTGATGTTACTTGAAACCAAGTTTCTTTGGGGACTGTTGCAGTCTTCTCATTATTACATGAAATCAAATCACCCGTTTTAGATAAGCATTAAATGCTGAGGTTCTACTTTAAACGTATATTACCCTTTCCTAGCTGATGCTTTTCCTTAGAACAATAATGATAGACCAAAGCTGGAAGCAACCTTCTGTCATTTGGAGCAGATGTTTCCATAGCTAAAAGATAACACATCAGTGGTTGATAGTAGAGTATTGTACTTGCAATCTAATTGCAAAATGTTTTCTGGAGCTGTCTGTCATATCAATCAATCCATAGTTTTGTAGGAATACAGGGTTAACCTTTTGGAAAATGGAACATATTATATTTTGAATATATCCAACTAGAATCACAATTGAAGAGTAAACAATTTAACAAACTTTAAAATTTAATGAAGCAAAATTATTATTAACACCGGTTGAAAAGGAGAGGTTGTTTGTCAAATAGTGTGAAGAGTTTTGATGTACCAGTTGAACAAAAATTCAAGGTCTTTAAAATTTCCTTCAGTAATTATTCAGCAAATATCAATTGAGTATTTATATGGCATGCTAGACACGAGATAAGTAGTGGGCACAATGGACATCAACTTTGCCCTCGGGGAGTGTTTGTTCAAACGTTTGGTGGATATAGACATTAAACAAAGAATCACAGGAATAACTATAAAATTTCATTTCTGATAAATGCCATTAAATAATATTACGAGAATCCTCCCATGTACAATGGGGGAACAGAGATCTGATGTATTCTGGGTGGTCAAGGAGTGTTTCCCTAAGAAAGTGACACTTGACCTAAAATCTGAAGGATAAGGAGTTAACAAGCTAAGATATCTGTGGGTGGCGGAGGGTTGTGGGGACAAAAGGTGGAAAGACCTACAGGGAGAAAGCATTTCATGCTGAGAGAACAGCATGCAAAAAGGATTTGAGGCATGAAGTTATTTCACATCAGTGAGGAAATGAAAAAGGGCCAGTGTGGCTGGATCAAAAAAGTAATGAGAAATATTGACATGTGGCTGTAGAACATAAGTCACATATCATACTGGGCCTTGTAGGCTGCATTGAGGATTTTGGTCTTTATCCTAAGACAACAGGAAAATATTATCTTTTTAAAATCAGTTTAGTGACACGGGCAGATCTGTATTTTGTGAGCATTACTCTGGGTACAGCCTGGATAACTGAATGGAGGAGGAAAAGAGCAGTTTTAGGAAAATCACTTATGAAGGTGGCTTGGGAAAGGATGGTAGCTGTGGATATACTGACACTTAAATGAATTTGAGAAATGATAGAAGGTGGAATATTGAACCTGAAGATAAGAAATGTGTGTCAAGGATAGTTGTTAAGACTCCAGCTTGTACAGGTTGATGGATGGTGGTACTATTCATTAAAACAGGGAACTATATAAGCTCAAGTACATGGGGGCTGAAATCAAGACCTTGAACTTATACAGTCTGAATTTGAAGTTCTGTTTTGGTAGCCAAGATGTCAAGTAGGAAGTTGAATAAACAGGTTTGGGATAGAGATACAAAACTGAGATGCCTTGGCATATATTATACATTTAAAGCTAGGAGTAAGTTGGTATTGAAGGTTGGGAAAACAGCAACTAGGCATATATTTCTGGTTAAAACATTTCAGAGCATGGAATAGAATGATTTCTCAATCAATTTTATGGACATAATCTCCTCCAGGTCTTCTTTTATGTAACTAGCTAATACTGGAGCATTATCTATGGCCTTTTCTCAGTCACTTCTATCCAATTTCACAACTATCAGCTGATAAGAAATGCTCTCAATCTAAGAAAAGATCAGTTCTTTGTTTTGGGCACATATTTATATAGATAATTATTAGCAAAAGGAACCTAAGTCTGCTTCAAAAAATAAACCTTACAACTTCCACTTGGTGATCTACTAGCATGCCATAAAGTTATTCTTACAATACATTCTTCCCACACTAATATTCATCTTTAGGTTGGCAACAAAATAGACATTGATGAGCTGTATGTGAATAGACGAGTAGCTCAGACTACAAATAATTTATCCCCGTGTGTGCCAGTTTTCATAGTGGTGCTGATATGTGTTTCACAATACAGCAGACACTCACAAAACCCTATTAGCATTGCTACCAAGCTGTCTTTGTAAAGTTAAGTAGTGGAAAGGAGGGAAGGTAGTTTTAAGAAATATATTAGGTGCTTTATAATCTGCCAGGCACTATTCTTATTGTTATATATGTATTAACTCATTTAGCCATCAAAACAACCCCATAGAATAAGTGCTATTATTATCCCCATTTTAAAAATCTGGGAATAATTGCAAAGGGAATATTATAACTGGTCCAGTTCCAAGGCCAACAAGCCCTAGAACCAGAATTCAAAATATGTTATCTGGCTCCAGAGCCGATTCACATAACCACTATACTGTAGTGTCTCCCACAAAACATATAACTAGCGTTGAATCTATCCTCTCATAACACAAAGCCCAAGTTTGAACTCTGACACACTCCCTCCTCTTAGAAAACATGGAGAGGAGTAGGGCATAGAAGAGGTCATGCAGTCAAAATTGCCTCCTTTCCTCTCATGCTGTTTATAGTAAATGTAATAATGTGATAAGTCTTTCCTATCTTACCCCATCTGACAGCATATGCCTTTAGTTGTGCCATCGTAGGGAGAAACAACCTGCTGAGTCATCTATATCACTTTCTGTGTCATGAAGTTTGGAAGAATAATCTGACTACGAACCAGGTTCATAGCTGCCTATCTTAAGAGACTTGAGAAGGTCACAGCTTGAAAATGTTATGACTGTGTTATAATTAGAGATTAAGGCAAAATTTATTCAATTTAATAATTCAAGAATATTTTGTCTTGTGTCTGGTATAAGTAACCATATCATTATCACATGTTATTTTAAAACAAGCTTAATTAACTATATTTCTTTTTTTAGTGTCTTATATTTATACTTGCTGATAAAGATAATGCAAAGCTATACATACAAATGTAAGAAAGATGTCACAAAGTACTTTTAAGGGCATCTTTGTTTCATGTCTATATACAACATATTGGAAATGACTATATGATCATCTTTCTGAACACAAATGCCTCTATACCTGAAAATATGCTCCAATTTGTAAGGCCTTATTTGTAACATCTATTTTTCTGTAGATTATATAAAAGCCACTTTCAGAATTTATTAAAATAGACTTGTTACTGATCCACCCATCTTACTATTGCCCCACCTTTTTCTCAACTTTCAGTATATTTTTCCTGAGACTATTTTAGTTTTGGACATAAAATCTAGCACTTTTAACATAATCTAAATCACATTTAGACACAAGTTTATATTCATGATACCACAGGGAAATAACAAATATTCTGCCTTAATTTTTAATTGGTAATCTATCATGATTATCGGCTAGACATCTCATTTTTTCATTTATAGATTAGAAAGGTGGACAGACCCAGTTGATGAAATCACCCAATGGTTCAAGGAAACATATATAAATATAAATATAAATGAAAATAGATATAGATAATAGTAAAACATAACTTGTTTGAAATTATGTATATACAGATATATAGGTCAAAATAGGTCAGCATAGGTATCTATGTAAATTCAAACAAGCTATGTGGCATTACTACAATTCAATTCAAGTCCCTCAGTTTCTCCACTTCAAGTAGTTTAATTTCAGAATATCTGCTACTTGTTGGATATTTCAGTTTATTTTCTCTCTTTTAGTTCTCTTATCAACAAGCCAATCCCAAGTTTTATAAACCATTTACTGCTTACCTAGAATGGTATGATGGTGCAAAAGAAGTAGGAAACATGTAACCTTCTGAGAAGCTTACAATCTTATTGGGAAAACAAAATGTAAATACATTAAGTAATTAGAGAACAGCATGAGACAGTGCCCTGAAGCCATTCACGTAAGACCCCATCCAATGGAGGGGGATCTAGGGTAGGGAGACAGGCTAGTCTAATACAAAGCAAAAACCTGCAATAAACATAGCAATATCTTGGTAAGGACTGACAACATATTCATACTCACATAGAAAGCGGCCCTCAGAGGTAATCTAAGTACCTAACTAGGATCCCATCACTCAAAAAACTATGCAGATACCTGACATTTTTATCACATGCCATTGCAGCTACTGTTTCAACAATAAATGCACTATTTATGATGTTATATATTAGCAGATATTGTATTTTCCTGAACATGGAAGTAACCAGATGCAAAGGAAGTTCAAAATTGCAAGTTCATATACAAAACTGTATATCTTTCAATATATCTTGCCTTTGGTCTGGAAGTTGTTTGTACAGCTTTAAAGAGCTTAGAGAAATTTGAAAGCCTAGCATAAAAGAAATCTGTTTCAGGTATAATATTCAAGATGAATATAACCTAGTTCATTTATCAATACATGATAGTAATCTGACCACTCCCTATAGACATATTATTATATTAAAATATTACATATTTATATTAACAAAAAGTGGAGATTTATGTGGATGATTTTACCAAACACAAAAATACTCGTGAGTACATATTACTGCATCTCATAAGTATTAATTAAAAGAAATGTCTAAAAAATAGGTCCCAGAGATGATATATTTGCCTTTAAATATCATACGGACAGTGCTGTACATAATTTGCATTCAGTATTTATTTATTTATCAATTCCGGTTATCTTTAAGAAGCGAAGAAGACAATGCAGATAAAATTCCAACAATAGAGGTAGTTTACATGGTTTTTAAGAGAAGAAAACAAAAAAAAAATTTGTTGAATACTATAGTCTTAAATCATGAAAGTATTAGAATCACACAGGGATTCACATCTTGACTTTATCACTTACTAGCTGTGTGACAAAGGGGGAGTCACTACCTTTTCTGAGCCTCAATTTCCCTCATTTTAAAACAGGGCAATAAAAACAGAACCTACCTTATAAAGCTATTGTCATGCCAAATGTACATAAAGCATTTAGCATTTAAAGCATTTAGCACATCCCTCCAGCCCATGAATAGGTTTTCAATAAATAATAGCTGTTATAAGCATTATTTACGTTTACAAATGTGGTATTAATGCACAACGTAATACTACTCAGTCATAAAAGAAAGAAATCATGTCATTTGCAGCAACATGGATGAAACTGTAAATCATTATCTTAAGTGAAATAAGCTAGGCACAAAAAGACAAATATTCCATGTTTTCACATATATATGGGAGCTAAAATTTGTGATCATATGCAAGTAGAGAGTGGAAAGTTAATGGAAACTGGGAAGGGTAGTGGAGAGAGGGGAGGATGAAGGGAAAGAGTTAAAGGGTACAGGCATACAATAAGACTGAAGGAATAAACTCAATGTTGGATAGCAGGAAAGGGTGACTATACTTAACAGAAATGTATTGTACTCTGGTGATGGACACCCTAAATACTCTGACCTGATCACTAGGCATATATACATGTAACAAAATTCCTCATGTACTCCATATATTTGCACAAATTAAGAAAAAGTTTATGTGGAGAAAAAAACCATATATACATACATATATATAATACATAAACCATATATATACACACATATACATATTTCAGCCAATTTGTTATACATATGTTATATATGACCAACTAGTCTGATCATAGCCTAAGATTTTTAGCCTATTTTGATTACCCCAACAGTAAAAATATATGCCATGAAGTCTTATATAATATCAAGTTTTCTAAGTTAGGATCATTTAGAAAAGAAAAGAAAGCCTTAAGATAGGTTAGGTTAAAGAAATTTGTGATCAGTTTTTCTCTAGTAATGTCACTTCCAATTATGAAATCGTCAACATTTTTTTTTGTTTTTTCATTGTCATGTTACTCCCAATCCATCACTCTCACCCTCCTCTTGATACAGCACTAAACGTGGGTAGGAATATTGAGGCAGAGAAGGGGAGTATGGGCACTAAGATGCAACAATTGGACTGGAGTGATGTGAACGACCCATGGTGCACTCGGAGTTTCTGGGCTTGAGATAAGGTTGTATAAAGAGCAGGGAGAATGGGGAGGAAACAGCAACAAAGTAGTTTTCATGAT
>NW_012114699.1:2525894-2527220 GCF_000951035.1 Colobus angolensis palliatus | reverse complement strand
ACCCATGGTGCACTCGGAGTTTCTGGGCTTGAGATAAGGTTGTATAAAGAGCAGGGAGAATGGGGAGGAAACAGCAACAAAGTAGTTTACATGATCGCTGATCAAGGAAATTTAACTTACAACCTGACAACTGAAATGCCGCATAACATTCATTTTATTCTTTTTTTTTTTTTTTTTTTTTGTGGAGGACGATTGGGGCCTGTGCAGACTTGGAATCAGCCACCAGCATTTCAGTGCAATGTATTACTGTGGAATTGGGGGCTTGCTTTAGGATTGACTGCCCTAAAGCTTCAGAGCAGGTGTGGATCATGTAACTTCTCAGACTGCCAAACTCATGCTTTGAATATCCACACTCTCACCATTTTGCCATTTAGTCACTTTGCAAAGTTCTTTATCATCTGTGCCTGTGGAAATCCTGTGCATTCCTCTGAGTACTGTATCAATGCCCAAGGGGGCCCCCCACACCAAGACAGGGCTCTGCCAAGATTCCTATGACTAAAGGTTTGGGCTGACCTTTCCCTCCCAGGAGAGAGAGGGAGGTACCCCTCTCCTGGACCCCTTCCCCTTCACTCCACCCGCCCTGGGCTAAGTTCGAAAGAACTCAATGCCTTAGAGAAAAACGCTTCTCCTCACCCCTCACCCCATGTCTCCACCCCTATCATAACTGCAGCCCTGGATGCTCCTGAGGCTGCTTTCTGACTAAAGGTCCCTGATACCGCCTGGGTGGAAAGCAGGACCTAGGGAATTGCATTTAAAACGCATGCCTCAGGGATTCAGGTGCTCAAAGACTTCAGTTTGAGAAGGGGGGAAAAAATTATTTGGTTGAAACTGTTTAAGACATCAACCCAGGAGCTGAAACTGGAGAAGCTGCAGGTCTGACATGAGGGTAAAAGGTCTCCCTGACGCTGCTGAACCGCCCCCCACCCCATCCCTTGCCAAATTCAATGTCTAACCTAAGCGAAGGGTGTCCCAAGATTACACCAAGCGCACACTGGTTTCTCCAAGCAGACCGTGGCTCGGCCTCCTTCTAGCCCCGTGCTTGATTACATCTTAGGTTTCAGATTTTATTGAAGTAGGGATTTTAAGAAGGGTAGTTAGCCGTTGTCCAGAGGGTAGCGAAACAACGCGTGGTGTCTGATACTGGGGACCTAGTGTGCCGGCCCTCCGCCACTCTGCCCCTGCAGCTCCGCTACCCCCTTCTCCCCTCCGCCCCCTTGCAGCCTCCACCCCGCGCGGCCTCCGCTACCCGGCAGGCACCCCACGCCCGCCCAGCAGCTCCTCCCACTGCCTCCGCCCTTCACACTCGGGCCCCAGCGTCGTCCTCCC
>NW_012114699.1:2494189-2525479 GCF_000951035.1 Colobus angolensis palliatus | reverse complement strand
CATGGCCCAGCAGCAAACAGGTAGCAGGAAACGGAAAGCGCCCGCGGTCGAGGCGGGCGCCGGGAGCTCGTCCTCGCAGGGCTTAGCGGCGGCGGACGGAGAGGGGCCTCTGCTACCCAAGAAGCAGAAGCGGCCGGCGACGCGTCGCAGGCTGGTGCACTATCTGAAGGGCCGGGAGGTAGGAGCGAGGGGCCCCGCCGGGCTCCAGGGCTTCGAGGGCGAGCTTCGCGGCTACGCCGTCCAGAGGCTGCCCGAGCTGCTGACGGAGCGCCAGCTGGACCTGGGCACCCTCAACAAGGTGTTCGCGTCACAGTGGCTGAACGCCAGGCAGGTGGTGTGCGGCACCAAGTGTAACACGCTCTTTGTGGTAGACGTGCAGTCAGGCCACATCACGCGCATCCCCCTCATGCGGGACAAGGAGGCCGGGCTGGCCCAGGCCCAACAGGGCTGCGGCATCCATGCCATCGAGCTGAATCCCTCCAAGACGCTTCTGGCCACCGGCGGCGAAAATCCCAACAGCCTGGCCATCTACCAGCTGCCCACCCTGGACCCCCTGTGCCTGGGCGACCGCCATGGCCACAAAGACTGGATCTTTGCCATCGCCTGGCTGAGTGACACCGTAGCCGTGAGCGGCTCCCGCGACGGCACTGTGGCGCTGTGGCGGATGGACCCGGACATTTTCAATGGCAGCATTGCCTGGCACAGCGATGTGGGTCTCCCCGTATATGCCCACATCCGTCCGAAGGATGTGGAGGCCATACCCAGGGCCAGCACCAACCCCAGCAACCGCAAGGTGCGGGCCCTGGCCTTCAGCGGCAAGAACCAGGAGCTGGGAGCGGTGTCCTTAGACGGCTACTTCCACCTGTGGAAAGCCCGGAGCACACTATCCAGGCTCCTGTCCATCAGGCTGCCCTACTGCCGAGAGAATGTGTGCCTGACCTACTGCGATGAGTTGTCCCTCTATGCTGTGGGCTCCCAGTCCCACGTCTCCTTCCTGGATCCTCGCCAGCGCCAGCAGAACATCCGGCCCCTGTGCTCTCGAGAAGGTGGCACAGGCGTGCGGTCTCTGAGCTTCTACCAGCACATCATCACTGTGGGCACCGGCCATGGCTCCCTGCTCTTCTATGACATCCGGGCCCAGAAGTTCCTGGAGGAGAGGGCCTCTGCCAGTCTGGACTCTACGCCAGGGCCCGCAGGGAGGAAGCTCAAGCTTGCCTGTGGCAGAGGCTGGCTCAACCAGGATGACGTCTGGGTGAACTACTTTGGTGGCATGGAAGAGTTCCCCAATGCGCTCTACACCCACTGCTACAACTGGCCCGAGATGAAGCTCTTTGTGGCTGGGGGGCCTCTCCCTTCAGGCCTCCATGGGAACTACGCAGGCCTCTGGAGTTAAGGATGGACGCCTTGTTCTCAAAGTGCACAGGTTTACCTTTCAGTTCCGCCTAACTTTCCTTCTTCAGGCTTCATTTGTGCTTTTAACTTTGTGTGGCTTTTGTCTTCCAGGTGGAACCAGTCCAACTTACGTGTGCTTCGTGTATTAGGCAGAGGAAGAGAAAGCCGGAGCAAGCCAGTGGGAGTGAGAGAGCACAAGTGGTCTTTTCGACAGTCAAAACTTTGGCTTTAAATCTCTCATTCACGTTTCCCAACAGCAGTATATTTTTGCCTTCTCATTCAAAGAGTTTTGGCTAAACCTTAATTGCATTCTGTCTTTCAGTGATTCACATACCCTCCTTCTTTAGGTTGATGCAGTCTTCACTACTATTCAGTACATTAGTTTTATCAATATTGCAATAGTGTTCAGATCTTTTACACATGTTAGATGTGTGGTGTTTTGGGGAAATGTGTGCTACGAAGCATCTTTGGGGTTGTTTTGAGGAACTACCCATCATTTATAGCCTTACTCTAATTAGAAAATGCAGTTCAGGTTCTAGATTGCCACCATTCTACAGTGTCGTACACACTGTTCTGCGGTGTGATTCATTTGGATGTTGGAAACTGAATGTCTATTGTTTGTATATTGTTGATGTGTAAAATGCTTTAAAAATATGTTCTCTTAGTTAGAAATCTTACAATGTTGTTCATACTATTAATCAACAATTTTGGTTATTCAGTAAAACTTTACTATCCTCAGGCCTTCCGTGTTCTTATGTAAAGCCGCTGCATTATGGCCTGCTTTTCTATGCTACAGATTTTCAGAACTAATCAATTCTGGTCTATGTATGTGGTAGGGCAATCAAGGAGGTATTTTTTGGGGTATATGGGGTAAACATCTCTTTAAATTCAGGTAGTTATTTGCAGTGAAAAGCCAGTTGTGGCAGTTGTGCTCAGAGTAGGTGTTGCTGATTTTTTATTACTGTATACATGGATAATTCTGTATTCAGTATGTGATGTGTTGCAGAAAAATAAATAAAATGTGTTCATCATCTTAGCAATTAAGTGGCAGACTTAAGTTCTTAATACTTAAACATATGCTTTCTTTTTTCATTTTTCTTTCTGAGAATGTATTTATCAAAGTCAAAACTTTCTGAGACAGAAGCTGAATCTGAAACATTAGCTATGCAGACATTACTTTGTACATCTCTTTTTGAAAATGAAACTTAATCTTACAAGTTAAAAGATTAAACAACATGTTGAATACGTTATGAAAATATACTTGGTGTAAGTTAGGATGGCTAGGTGTTTTTTTAAAGTTGACTGAACAAATCATTTTTCATTTATACAAATATACAGGTACTTATAACTACTTACATATACAATATATTTGTATATCTGTTTGTATATGTTATTTCCCATGTGAGGAGAAAGCATAGATGTATATCATTTTATATCTGCAGCTATTTCTTATATATTGAACCACATATATTAAGACTTGCCAATTGATCTTTATTTGTGTTTTGTTTTATGTTAATTTAAAATAATTTTAATACAAGCACATGATCAAAAAACAATACAGTATAAAAAGTATACAGTTAAAAGTAAATCTCAAATCCCAGAGTCTCTAGTTTCCAGCCCATAGATTAGCATCAGTATAATTTTTGTCTATACGCATTTAGATTTAGTCTATATATATATATACAAGAACACATGTATGTGTGTATGGAATTTTTATACAAATAATAACATACTGTATGTATCTGTGCTTTTTTAATTACAAAATCTTAGAGATTTTCTTTTATACTTATCTACTTAATTTTATTGCATGCTGCTTTATTGTGTGATTGGAATACACTTGACTTATTCATTACACCTTTGATGATCATTTATGTTGGTTCTGGTTTTCTGTTACTGTAAACTATTCTGCAGTGATTACTTAAATGTATACATCTTTGTGTACAAGCGTAAATATATCTGCAGGATAATTCCTAGAAATGGAATTACTGGTTCAATGAGTAAGTTCATTTTATATTAATAGCCATTGCTAAATCACCTTCCAAAGAGTTCTCACCATCTTAACCTCCTACAAGTAATGGATGAACACCTGCTTTACCACACCCCTGCCAACAGTGTGTCACCAAACTCTGTGCTCTTTGCCAATCTTACATCTACTTGATCTTGATCCTTTCTTTCTAAGCCACTGTGGCTGAGTTAATTCGATTTGTTGTCAGAGTACCAAGTAGGTTCTGAAACAAAGAACAAGAAAATGAGGGCAAGCAATAAAATTGCTGCCACACTGAAGGAAGAGAGTACCCACCATTCAGGCTCATGTACCTGGAGATGGATTACACACAGCTACCTTCCTCAGATACTTAGCTGGACCTAGTAGGTTTCCCTGGTCTATTGCACCCTGGTTTAAATTATATCCAATGTATAAGATGTCACTGAAGAAAATCCAAGAAAGGAGACCACAAAAGTCTGAACTTAGTGGGGTAGGTGTGGAGAGGGAGAAAGTTATTCAAAACAATGAGGGGAAATAAAAGGAACAAACAGTATTTCAAGTGAAGGATGAGGAAACCAAAAAAAAATTAGGTGAACTCTCAGGCTCTGACTTGAATATGAATGAATATTGACACCAAATAAAAATAAAGAAAATAGGCATAGATAGTATGGGGAGAGGATGATCAGTTTAACCTGGGACTTACTGAATTTGAGGTACCTCTGTGACATCAGGAGAACATACCCCGTGAAGAATTGGCTGTGTATCCCAGGATGCAGTTTATCACTTCTGGGAAGGTGAGTGCTATGAAACACTGGGAATCTTGTCCCTTCAGGGAAAAGTAGAACAGAAAAGCATATGAAGGATCTTTAAAACAATGAAAAGAGAGAAAGCCTGCTTCAGTGGCTCACGCCTGTAATCCTAGCATTTTGGGATGCTAAGGTAGGCAGATTGCTTGAGCCCAGGAGTTCCAGAACAGGATGGGGAAAATGGTGAAATCCCATCTCTACAGAAAATACAAAACTTGGCCAGGTGTAGTGGCATGGGCCTGTAGTTTCAGCTCCTTGGGAGGCTGAAGTGGGAGGATGACTTGAACCCAGGAGGTTAAAGTTGCAGTGAGTAGAGATCATGCCACTGCACCCCAGCCTGGGTGACAGAGTGAGACCCTGTCTCAATAAATAAATAAATAAATAAATAAATAAAAGGGAAATTTTTAAAAAGCTGGGATGGGGAAGAAAATGGTAGAGAATGATAGAGGCTTACTCTACACAAATGTTGTGACCTTACTACGAGACGACAATATATCTTTTAATACTAAAATTATAACGATTTTGAGTCTCCACCTAAAAGTCATAAAGGGCAGCTTTTCGCCCAGATAATCTTCCTAAATATTTACCTAGGACTCCTTAATACTGTCCTCATTAGTCCACTAATTAGGCTTTTGAATTGCTCAACTGCTGGTTTCTTCTTGGAGAATGAAAAGTCAGACCTAGCTTACAAAGCAGGGCTTCAGAGTTAGTCATTTCTGGACCATTTATTCTCCTACTCTGAGACGTATCCAGTATTCCCAACACCCAACTGGCACCAGCATCCTTGACAGTCTCACAGCAGTGGAATATCACCTCATCAGCAGCTTCTGCTAGCCCCTGTTTAAGTTCTCACTTCAATACCACAAGTGTAGGCCTCTGCCAATTTTCCCAGTCTTGCAAAAAGCAAAGGAGGTGTCCAGAGGAGGATACTGCTTTCCACAGTATTACAATAAAAAAGCACAAATGCAAATTATTAGAAGCGAGAGAGAAGAAATAATTATAAGCACAGATTTCTTTATTAGACAAATAAATGTAAAATCTGAGTGAAAAAAATCATCAGAAAATACAAATAACTAAACTTTCCAATAAGAAATAAGGAACCAGATCAGACCATTAACTCTAGATATGTGAATATTAGTTTTTTAACGTCTATCTTTTATATCCAAGAATATCATGCACATAAACAGATAATAGACACACAAAGTTGATTATTTTATAAGTAAATTATTTCACATTGTCAAGGAATATCTAAGTTTGAGGTGCTTCCGAGCATAAAGAGAAAATAATTTACTCTTCTTTACAGCAGGCCAGCAAAATATTAACAAATTTGAGTAAAATTGCCAAAAATAAAAGGGACTGATTTGACATAGATATATAGATCAACGCAACTTATCCTTTAAAACCACTGAAGGCAATCCATTAGTTCACCAAATCCGTTAGTTCACCAAATTCGTCCATCAAATTCATTAGTTCACAAAATACTACGGCAAAGTAAAGGTAGTTCCTTGAATTCAAGGAGTCTTCCCTATTGAAAAATCTATTATTTCAATGTATTATAATAAATCAAATTAGAAGACACACATGCTCATATCACTAAGTTATAATAAATGATTTAATAAAACTCTTCCATTGTTTTGGTAAAATTCATAGTAAACTATTTGGAAAAATATTCTTTTTTTTTTTTAACTTTTTATTTCTATAGGTTTTTGAGGAACAGGTGGTGTTTGGTTACACGAGTAAGTTCTTTAGGGGTGATGTGTGAGATTTTGGTGCACCCATCACCCAAGCAGTATACACCGAACCCAATTTGTAGTCCTTTATCACTCACCCCCTTCCCACCCTTTCCCCTGAGTCCCCAAAGTCCCTTGTGTCATTCTTATGCCTTTGCATCCTAATAGCTTAGCTCCCACTTATGAGTGAGAACACATGATGTTTGGTTTTCCATTCCTGAGTTACTTCACTTAGAATAATAGTCTCTAATCCCATCCAGGTTGCTGCGAATGCCATGAATTCATTCCTTTTTATGGCTGAGTAGTATTCCATCATATATATATATCAGTTTTTTTTTTTTATTATACTTTAAGTTCTAGGGTACATGTGCATAACGTGCAGGTTTGTTACATATGTATACTTGTGCCATGTTGGTGTGCTGCACCCATCAACTCGTCAGCACCCATCAATTCATCATTTATATCAGGTATAACTCCCAATGCAATCCCTCCCCCCTCCCCCTTCCCCATGATAAATACTAGAAAACAGAAAATGGTTATATTTATTTGAAGATGATATATGATGGCAGAAATGATAAATTCTAGAAGAAGCAACTGAAAAAGGTTAGGAAAAATAAAATAGTAGTAAAATGTTCAGTTTTGATATTAATATATTAAAAAATCAATACTTTTCTATTTTCACTTCTTTACTCATTCAGCAAATGTTTATTGAATGCTTACCATATATCACACATTATTCTAGCTGCTAGATAGAAATGCTGCATAGAACAACACAAGCAAGCCATGTCCTCATAAGGCTTATAGTCCATTGAGGAGAGAGACAATAAACAGATAAACCAACAAGTGTATAGGTTGTAGGACGGTTATCAATGTTAATAAATAAATCAGTTGAAAGAGAATGGGGGTAGAAAATCAGGTGGGGATGAAATTTTAAATAAAGTGGTTAGTGAAAGTCTGTTTAATAAGTTGACATTTGAGCCGAGATCTGAAGGAAGTGACATAGTAAGTCATGCACCTACATCAGAAAAGAGTGTTCCAGGTGATTAGAAAGAAGTACAGAGGCTTGAGGTGGAACCATGCCTAGCATGTTTCAGGAGCAGAAAGGAGACAAGTATGGCTGGAGTAAAATGAATAAAGAAAGGAGTAGGGTCAGAGAGATAATGGGTGACCACATCATATAGAACTCTGTAGACAATTATAAGAACCTTGGATTTTAATCTGAATGTGTTGAAAGTCCAATGAGGGTTTTTGAGAAGCAATTTGTTGTTAAAATGAAATCTGGTCGCTCTGTAAAGGAGAAAAGACAGAGAAGGAGGGGGATTCGTTAGTAGGTTACTGCAATAATCCAGCTCAACGTTGACAGTGGCTATATGCAACACTAATCAGTTTAAAATGTCAGTGGATCTTGTAGTTCAAAATGGCATACATCTCCTTCTTAAGATCTTATGGAAATGACAGTACATAATAATTAAATTGAATAACTCCATTTCAGTGCTATAAATAAAAAAGGTGCCATAGTCAGATCAGAAATTATGACAACATTCTAGAAAACCAGAAAGTAGATAGGATCTCTTTAACAGATAAAGTTGAGTAGATCTCATTCCTTTTTATGTTTTCATAGTATTCCGTACTGTACATGTACCACATTTTATTTATTCGGTCTACCATTGATGGACAATCAAACTGATTCCACGCCTTTGCTATTGTGAATAGTGCTGCAATGAACATATGCATTCATGTGTCTTTATGATAGAACAACTTAGATTCCTTTGGTTAAATATCCAGTAGTGGAATTGCTAGATCTAAATAATGAGGACACATGGACAAAAAGAGGGGACCAACAGACACTGAGGTCTACTTGAAGGTGGAGGGTGGGAGAAGAAAGAGATTCAGAAAAAAAAAAAAAGGTTGGGTACCATGCTTAGTACTGGGGTGATGAAGTAATCTGTACACCAAACCAAACCCCGGAGTAACTTATCTGCTTGTATAAAAAAAACTACATATGTACTCCTGAACCTAAAATAAAAAGTAAAATGTTAAAAAAAAACAAAACTGAGTAGAGTTATCACAAGCCTAAGAAACGACTGTGAGAATGCTGCCTTTTAGATGGGAGCCTAAGTTCTCTTAGGAGAACTTCTCCATGAAGTTCTCTTCATGGAGAACTTCTCCCAATGGCTCCAAGCTATGATTTAGCAAAAATTGATAGCAGAAGTGGTTTTTGAAGTGGAAAGCACGACTAGAGGACTGTCCATGAATGGGCTTGGTTAGTTAGTTTGGGTAAGTACCCAAACAATGGAATACTATACAGTTGTTAAAATACTGGTGCTAGGTCTTTATGTACTGACAAGAAGTGTCCTTGATATTACTGTCACATGAAATAATTGCAAACCAAATACATATTATAATTCCATTTTTGTTTAAGATACTAGAAGGAGGAGAGGAAGAAGCATACAGTATACGTACAAATATATGCAAAAGTATTATCAGTATGTTTCTCTAAGGGATAAAGTAACAGTGAACTTTCTTAATATTCAATCTATTTATATAATGTTTAAACAGTCTAAATAACATGCATTTATTTAGTAAACAAAAGGGAAAGTAAAACAGGGAAGACACATTTTAAAAGGCTGATTGGGATGGGAAAGAGATGAGGGAGAAGAAAGGTGTGATTTTTTGTGTTGAACGTAGCATGGAGTTGAAATAGACTAAAACTGAGAAAGTGTTATCTTTATGCAATATGGAAGTTCATGGAGGTCTTTTGCCAGAGTAATTGCAGTTGTGATCAGCTGCATTGTTTCTCCCCAAGAGGGGATAAATAATTCAGTGTTTCTCAAGATTGACCATGGAACCCTTTTTCCCATGAACATCTGACAGGGCTGTGATTTTCTTTCTTCTCAGCTCCTCAAACAGGTTGATTTTAGAGAAACAGTGTGAGAGTTACATAAGCACTGCATCACAGCGTCTGTACTATAATGAAATAAATTTTCCTGAATCAAATGTGGAGCAAAGAGAAGACATGAACCTACACCTACAAATTTCAATAATCCATGTTGTTCTTCAAGCTTTCCTGATACATATATCTAGCAATTCACAGCCAGAAGCTAATTTGAAAAACCTGTAATACGAGAGATTTCCATGTTTTTTGATATTCATCTTATCTGAAATATTTCTGTTTAGTATATTCACATAATTTTGAGTTTTGACACCAAAATGTCCATTAAACTTATGTACTCCAAAATTCCCAGCTATAATTCTAGAGGTGGAGAGGGAGACAGTATTAGTTGTAAAATAGGCCAAGGTGTATTCTTAGTCAGTCATTGCTATCACACATAAATCCATTCCCATCTCTGAGGTCCTGAGCTGACAATAAAGCCAGTCCAACATTGTATTAATATAACCTCTGAAAAAAATGGGACTCTTAGTTTTATAATATATAGGGGATGAGGAGAAAAATAATAACTCAGAACTCAGCAAATGTATATTGGGTGCGTAGGAAGAGAGAGTGAAAACATATTTTATAAATTCTTCTATTCTCAATATTAAAAATTGAGCACTGTTAGTACATGGAAGCAAATTTGCTGCGCATACTTCCCTAGTGTTATACAGAGGAGTTATTTAATCTAGACATTATCATTTACAAAGGGTTAAAATCAATGTATGAGTCTTCAATTAAATGTCACAAATATTCAAACAGTTGGAATATAAGACTAAATAGATGCAATACCTAAAATTGCTCATTTGTCTTGCTTTTCACTAGTTTTATCCAGTAACTAATCATAATGTTGGCACACGCCATAATAGCTGGTTGATGTAGCTGGAAGTAGGTGAGTCAATTCATTGAGAAAGAATCATTCAAACCAGCGATTTAGACTCATGTGGACAGCACCACCAATTAAGTAACAGAATAAACTCCCTCCCTCAACCCATCTAGCTGTTTTGACTTTGCAACCTGAAAATATAATATTGTTCTGGAAAGCCAAATATATATTTCCTATAGAATCAGATAAAAGTCTGAGATCATTGATGAAATAATCTCCTTTGTAAAAGGCAATTCCATAAGCATTGGAGCAGAGACATGATGATAGGATCAGAAACTTCTGCTTAGAAGGGACATTAGATAAAGATATATATTTGACTTTCAAAATCTCAATTAAATAATGATAAATGTGTCATTCATACGTGTGTGTGTGTGTGTGTGTGTGTGTGTAGTAGTAGTAGTAGTAGTAGTAGTAGTAGTATCCGGTGTTTTATCTTCACCTACAAAGGAATTTTATTTTATGCCTCTTTACTGGGGTCTCTATCTTTATATGAGTGTTTACATATATAAACACATTCATCTAGACAGAGATAAATGGTTTTCAATGTAAGGAATTAAAGGTAATGTCTTATTAAAATCTTGAATCTTCTTGGTTTTACTTTATAATTCTCTGTGAGTGACTTAATCTCAAAATGAAAAACACAAGTCAAACTAATGGCAAAGTACTACAGTCACCTAGAGCATCTGTTATTGTTGTATTTTTTCGCAATTTGCTGAACTGAGTATTGAGTAATGAATAAGTATATTTAAACATTTAAAATTTACAAACTAAAAGCCATGTAAAAACCAAGCCTTCATTTTATCTCAAGCTTTTGGGTTGCTTCTCAGATGAAAGCAATTAGTCTGACATTGTAAATGTCAACCATCATGGTACAAGGTCTATACTGTGCATTACGTAGTGCTTATGGTAAATCAGATGGGATAAGTAACTACTCTTCAGAATTTGGACTGCCAATTAAACTTCTTTTAGAGAAAAAAAACTGGTACATCAATCTGACAATTTATCTTTTCTTGTTAGTTTGTGCTACAGACTATATGGCCAAGAGCAGGATTAATAAATGATGAAATTGTATAGATCTATAAAAACCTTTAAAAATCATCTAGTCGAGCACTTATTTTTAAGGATGAAGATATTTTATAGCGGTAATTGTAAGCATGGTTCCTGACATTTAAAATATTTAAAATAATAAAATATGCATGCAATTTAACAAAAACTCATGTTTCTACCATATAGAATTAACGATCACTTAGTCTTTTTCATATGAAGAAAGAAACTAAAATCATGTATAAAGTTAAAACCCCCTTTGGGCATCATAAGTTTCCTTCTCACCTGTCTTGAGGCAAGAAGTGACCATTAAGACTTCAGCGAGCATCTGTCTATTTCATGTTTTATACTGTCATATATTTATAGTTTCTTAACAAAAACTTTTACAGTGTTTACCATGCGCCTGGCACAGTTATTAACGTGTTCCAAACATTTACTTATTTAATCCTCATAGTAGCCTACATTTTACAAATGACTATTTTACAAAGGAGTAATTAAACAACTTGCCCAAGGACACAGAGCTAATATGAAAACTACACTTTGCCCACAGATCTCTGCAACCAGTGGATCAGGAGGTCCGCTCCTAAGCCCATGCCACCAGGGCCTTGGGTCCCAAGCACAGAGCTGTGCAGACTCACCGCAGCTACTTTGGTGGGCAGCAGCTGGGGCAGGCACTGAGACACAGGACTTTTTGCATACTTTAGCACCTAGAACTCTGGTGAGGCAGGAAATCCGTACACTTCCGTGGGAAGGGGGCTGAAGCCAGGAAGCCAAGCGATTTCGCTCAGCAGGCCCCACTCCCACGGAACCCCACAAGCTAAAACCCACTGGCTTGGAATCCCCACCGGCCAGTGCAGCACGCTGGAGACTGCCTAAGAAGACCGAGTTCTGGTGTGGGTGGGGGGGGAGGGGCAGCTGCCATCACAGCCATTCCAGTCAGCAGCTTTCCCCTGCTTCTGGTGCCAGTGAGGCTGAGTGGTTTGGAACAGGATCAATTCCCCACAGCGCAGAATAGCAGCTGTGACAGTTTGTGGCCAGAATGCTTCTTTAAGCGGGACCCTGACCCATTCCTTCTCACTGGGCAGAGGCTCCCTGTGGGATTTTCGGCATCCCCAGCCTGGGGTTTATGGACAGATCTCTGATTTCCCTGAGGGAAACCCCTAGGAGAAGGGGCAGCCAGAGTATCATGGATGAGCAGTGTTAGTCTTTTCCGCCTGCCAGCTCTGGAGAGTTAGGGCAGACAAGACAAGGAGGATTCTCCCCAGTGCAGCACACCCACTCCTATGAGTGACAATCAGGCTGCTTATTTAAGTGAGTCCCTGATCCCGTTCCTCCTGACTGGTTGAGACCCTCCAACAGGGTTCATCAGACACCTCATACAGGAGTGTTCCAGCCAGCATCAGATTGGTGCCCCTCAGTGAAAGAGCTCTCAGAGTAAAGAGCAAGCTTCAAACGTTGCTGTTCTGCAGCCTCCACTGGTGATACCTCCAGGGGCGGAACGGACTCAGGCAAATAGGATCTGGAGTCGACCCCCAGCAAACTGCAGCAGCCCTACAGAAGAGGGGCCTAGCTGCAAAAAAAAAAAAAAAAAAGCAACAACAACGTCAC
The DNA here is from genome assembly GCF_000951035.1 of Colobus angolensis palliatus. NCBI lineage: Eukaryota > Metazoa > Chordata > Mammalia > Primates > Cercopithecidae > Colobus > Colobus angolensis. The sequence continues at coordinate 2,513,097 of NW_012114699.1, read as the reverse complement.
TGAAAAAGACTCCAAGAAACCCCATCCAAAGGTCAGCATCCTCAAAGATCAAAGGTAGATACATCCATAAAGATTAGAAAGAATCAACACAAAAGCACTGAAAACTCAAAAAGCCAGAGTACCTCTTCTCCTTCAGATTATGGCAACATGTCTCCAACAAGGTCACAGAACTGATATAAGGCTGAGATGGATGAATCAACAGAAGTAGGCTTCAGAAGATGGGTAATAAACTTTGCTGAGCTAAAGCAGAATGTTCTAACCCATTGCAAAGGAGCTAAGAACCATAATAAAACATTACAGGAGCTGTTAACCAGAATAAACAGTTTAAGAAGGAAAATAAATGACCTGGTCTAGCTGAAAAACACAACATGAGAACTTCACAATGTAAACCTAAGTATCACTAGCTGAATAGACCAAGCAGAAAAAAAGAATATCAGAGTTTGAAGACTATATTGCTGAAATAAGGCATACAAAATTAGAGAAAAAAAGAATGAAAAGAAACAAAATCTTCAATAATTATGAGATTATGTAAAAAGGCTGAACCTACAACTGATTGAGGTACCTGAAAGAAACAGGGAGAATGGAATCAAGTTGGAAAACACATTTCAGGATATAATCCAGGAGAACTCCCCCAAACTAACAAGACAAACCAATATTCAAATTCAAGAAATCCAGAGAACTCCATTAAGATACTACATGAGAAGATCAACTCCAAGACACATAATTACTAGATTAACTCCAAGACACATAATTGTTAGATTATCCAAGGTAGAAATGTAGGCAAAAATTTTAAAGGCAGCCAGAGAGAAAGGCCAGGTCACCTACAAAGGGAAACCTATTAGAACTCACAGCAGATATCCAAGTGGAAACCTTACAAGCCAGAAGAGATTGGGGGCCAGTATTCAACATTCTTAAAGAAAAGAATTTCCATACCAGAATTTCATATTCAGCCAAATTAAGCTTCATAAGTAAAGGAGAAATAAAGCCTATTTCAGACAAGAAAATGCTGAGGGAATTTGTCACCACCAGGCCTACCCTGCAAGAGACCCAGAAGGAAGCACTAAATATGGAAAGGAAAAACCATTATCAGCCACTACAAAAGCACACTGAAGTACATAGACCAGTGACACTTGAAGCAACTACATTAACAAGTCTGCAAAATAACCAGCTAGCATTAAGATGACAGGATCAAATTCACACATAACAATATTAACCTTAAATTTAAATAGGCTAAATACCCCAAATAAAAGACACAGAATGGCAAGCTGGATAAAGAGTCAAGAGCTGTCGCTGTTTTTTGTTCCAGAGACCCATCTAATATACAAAGACACACTTAAACTGAAAATAGAGAGATGGAGGAAAATTTACCAAACAAATGAAAAACAGAAAAAAGCAGGGGTAGCAATTCTAGTTTCTGAAATATCGGATTTTAAACCAACAAAGATCAGAAAAGACAAAGAAGGTCATTGCATAATGGTAAAGGGGTCAATTCAACAAGAAAAGCTAATTATCCTAAATATATGCACACCCAATAAAGGAACACCCAAATTTATCAAACAAGTTCTTAGGGACCTACAAAGAGACTTAGACTTGACAAAATAATAGTGGGTGACTTTAACACCCCACTATCAACATTAGATCATTGAGACAGAAAATTAACAAAGATATTCAGGACTTGAACTCAGCTCTGGATCAAGCGCACCTAAATAAGTCTCTACAAAACTCTCCACCTATAAACAACAGAATACACATTCTCAGTGCCACATGGCACTTACTCTAAAACTGATCACATAATTGGAAGTAAATCACTCCTCAGCAAATGCAAAAGGACTGAAATCATAACAGTCTCTCAGAACACAGCACAATCAAATTAGCACTCAAGATTAGGAAACTTACTCAAAAGCGCACATTTACATAAAAATGAACAACCTGCTCCTGAATGACTCCTGTATAAATAATGAAATTCAAGCAGATATCAAGAAGTTCTTTGAGGCTAATGACAGCAAAGCGACAATGTACCAGAATCTCTGGGACGCAGCTAAAGCAGTGTTAAGAGGGAAATTTATAACACTAAATCCCACCTCTAAAAGCTAGAAATATCTCAAATTGACACCCTAACATCACAATTAAAGAAGCTACAGATCCAAGAGCAAACAAACCCCAAAGCTAGCAGAAGACAGGAAATAACCAATAACAGAGTAGAACTGAAGGAAATAGAGACACAAGAAACCCTTAAAAAAATCAAAGAATCCAGGAGTTGTTTTTCTTTAAATAATAAAATAGATAGATCGCTAGCTAGAAAAATGAAAAAGAGAGAAGAAACAAATAGATACAATTAAAAAATGATAAAGGAGATATCACCACTGACTCCACATAAATAAAAACTACCATCAGAGAATACTGTAAACACATCTATGCACACAAACTAGAAAATCTAAAAGAAATAATAAATTCCTGGACACATAAACTCCCCCAAGGCTGAACCAGGAAGAAGTTGAATCCCTGAATAGACCAATAACAAGTTCTGAAATTGAGGCAGTAATAAATAGCCTACCAAAAAAAATTGCTTAAGACCAAACAGATTTACAGCTGCAGTCTACCAGAGGTACAAGAGGAGCTGATACTCTTTCTTCTGAAACTATTCCAAACAATTGAAAAGGAAGGACTTCTCCCTAACTCATTTTATGATTTCGGCATCATCCTGATACCAAAACCTGACAGAGTTACAACAACAACAAAAACTTCAGGCCAATATCCCTGATGAACATCAATGCAAAAATCCTCAATTAAATAACTGGCGAACCAAACCCAGCAGCATATCAAAAGGCTTATCCACTACAATCAAGTCAGCTTCATCCCAGGGATGTCAGGCTAGTTCAACATATGCAAACCAATAAATGTAATTCGTCACATAAACAGAACTAAAGACAGAAATCATATGTTTATCTCCATAGACACAGAAAAGACCTTCAATACATTTCAACATCCCTTAATGTTAAAAACTCTCAATAACCTAATAACCTAGGTATTGAAGGAGCATATCTCAAAATAATAAGAGCCATTTATGGCAAACCCACAGCCAATTTCATACTGAAATATGCAAAAGCTGGAAACATCCCCCTTGAAAACTAGCACAAGAAAAGGATGCCCTCACTCACCACTCATATTCAGCATAGTTTTGGGAGTTCTGGCCAAGGCAAACAGGCAAGAGAAAGAAATAAAGGGTATTCAAATAGGAAGAGAGAAAATCAAATTGTTTTTGTTTGCAGATGACATGATCCTATATCTAGAAAACCTCACCATCTCAGCCCAAAAGTTTCTTAAGCTGATAAGCAACTTCAGTGATGTCTCAGGATACAAAATCAATGTGCAAAGCATTCCTATACATCAACAACAGACAAGCAGAGTGCCAAATGTTGTATAAATTCCCATTGACAATTGCCATAAAGACAATAAAATACCTAAGAATACAGCTAACGAAGGAAGTGAAGAATCTCTTCCAGGAGAACTACAAACCACTGCTCAAGGAAATCACAGAGGACACAAACAAATGGAAAAACATTCCATGCTCATGGATAGGAAGAATCAATGTCGTGAAAATGGCCATACTGCCCAAAGTAATGTATAGATTCAATGCTATTCTCATTAAACTACCATTGGCATTCCTCACAGAATTAGAAGAAATTATTTTAAAATTTATATGGAACCAAAAAAGGGCTTGTATAGCCAAAACAGTCCAAAGCAAAAAGAACAAAGCTGGAGGCATCACACTCCCTGGCTTTAAACTAAACTACAAGGCTATAGTAACCAAAATAGCATGATATTGGTACAAAAAGAGAAACATAGACCAATGGAACACAATAGAGAACTCAAAAATAAGACCACACAACTACAACTGTGTGATCTTTGACACACCTGACAAAAACAAGCAATGGGGAAAGGAATCCCTATTTAATAAACGGTGCTGGGAGATCTGGCTAGGCATTTGAATAAAATTAAAACTGGGCCCCTCTCTTACACCTCATACAATAATTAAGATGGATTATAGAATTAAATTTAAACCCTAAACTATAAAATCCCTAAAATAAAATCTAGGCAATACCAGTCAGGACATAGGCACAGGCAAAGGTTCCATGATAAAAATGTCAAAAACAATTATAACAAAAGCAAAAATCAACAAATGGGATCTCATTAAACTAAAGGTTTTCTGCACAGCAAAAGAAACTCTCACCAGAGCAAACAGAAAATTTTTTCATTCTATTCATCTGACAAAGGTCCAATATCCAGTATCTACATGGGACTCAACCAATTTACAAGTGAAAAACAAACAATCCCATTAAAAAGCGGGCAAAGGACATGAACAGACACTTCTCAAAAGAAGACATTTGTGTCGCCAACAAACATATGAAAAAAAGCTCAACATCACTGATTATTAGAGAAATGCAAATCAAAACAACAGTGAGATACCATCTCACACCAGTCTGAATGGCAATTATTAAAATGTCAAGAAACAACAGCTGACAGTGAGGCTACAGAGAAATACGAGTGCTTTTACTCTGTCGGTGGGAGTGTAAATTAGTTCTACCATTGTGGAAGACAGTGTGGCAATTCCTTAAATATCTAGAACTGGCAATACCATTTGACCCAGCAATCTCATTACTGTGTATATACCCAGAGGAATATAAATCATTCTCTTACAAAGACACATGCACATATATGTACATTGCAGCACTATTCATAATAACAAAGACATAAATCAACCCAAATGCCCATCAATGATTGATTGGATAAAGAAAATGTGGTACATATACACCATGGAATACTATGCAGCCAAAAAAAGGATTGAGATCATGTCCTTTGCAGGGACATGGATGGAGCTGGAAGCCATTACCCTCAGGAAACTAACACAGGTATGGAAAACAAAACATTCTGTTCTCACTTATAAGTGGGAGCTGAACAATGAGAACACATGGAGACAGGGAGGGGAAAAACACACACTGGGGCCTGTTTGGGGGTGGTGGGGGCAGGGAGAGCATTAGGAAAAATAGCTAATGCATGCTGGGCTTAATACTAGGTGATGAGTTGATGGGTGCAGCAAACCACCATGGCACTCGGTTACCTATGTAACAAACCTGCACATCTTGCACATGTGCTCAGAACTTAAAATAAAAACACAATTTTAATAAAAATAAAACAAAAAGTGTGTGGCACCTCATGCACTCTCTTCCTGATGTTTCTTCTTTGGCCATTGAGGTGCCTGCTCCTGTTTCACCTTCCACTATGAGTAAAATCTCTCTGAGACCTCTCAAGAAGCAGATGACATTACACTTCCTGTACAGCCTTCGGAACTGTGAGTCAATTAAACTTGTTTTCTTATAAATCAGTCAGTATCAGGTACTTCTTTATAGCACTGCAAAAATGGACTGATGCAAAATGTTTTCTTTCTACATCAACTTTCACCACTTCACCATAAAGATATTCTATCACTGAAGAACAATCCGAGAAAAAAAAAAAAAAAAAAAACCATGATTGAGTTAAGGAAATAGCTAATTGTGTATTTCATTGCTTTTCCATAAAATCTATCTTGACTACAATTTTACTAATCATCACAGCTGCCACTGTCAAAACAAGCATGCATTATTTCTTAATTCCATTTCTCCAGGCAATTGTGCTTGCTACACAATTATATATTTGCTATGCTTTGCAAATATATAATAGAAGAATGTACATCTTTGGAAAATAGTGACAAGAGGAACTTGTAGATTACAAATTTGCCTGCTGAAGTAAAAGTCACATGTATCATTGGTTATTTCTTCAATATGACTATAGCACTAGCATCATGTGTTAAGTGTATTTTTCTACATGAAATAAATGTTGACATTTTTATTAAGCAATATAACAAGAATTACAGATATTATACTTATGATAGTGACTATTAACATGTTCAAACCTGTGGTGAGTATACTTTTGTCAATGATTCCCATATTTTAACTAAGTGACTATTAGTAGAGATTAAAAGGAACTCCCATATGTTGGTATCCATTAAAAAACAAGTTTATTCAATCTAAACTGAAGAAGAGAGAAACACAAAAGTTCCTTCAAAAGATCAATGAATCCAGGAGCAAAAATCTTCTCTTATTCTGTAGGTTGTCTGTTTTCTCTGTTGATACTTTCTTTTGCTGTGAAGAAGTTCTTCAGTTTAATTAGTTTTCATTTCTCAATTTTTGCTTGTGTTGCAATTGCTTTTGGTGTTTGGTCATGAAATGTTTGCCTGTGCCTATGTCCTAAATGGTATTGCCTAGGTTGTCTTCCAGGGTTTTCATAGTTTTGGGCACTACATTAAAGTATTTGATCCATCTTTAGTTGATTTTTGTATAAAGTGTAAGTAAGGGGCCCAGTTTCAATCATCTCCATATGGCTAGCCAGTTCTCCCAGCACCATTTATTGAATAGGGAATCCTTTCCCTATTGCTTGTGTTTTGTAGGTTTGTTGAAAATCAGATAGTTGTACATGTGCAGTCTTATTTCTGGGTTCTCTGCTCTGTTTCATTGGTGTATGTGTCTATTTTTGTATCAGTATTATGCTGTTTGGTTACTGTAGCCCTGTAGTATATCTTGAAGCCGGGTAGCGTGGTGCCTCCTACTTTGTTCTTTTTGCTTAGGATTGCTCTGGTTATTCAGGCTCTTTTTTTGGTTCACACGAATTTTAAAAGAGTTTTTCTCTAGTTCTGTGAAGAATGTCAGTGGCAGTTTTATAGGAATAGTATTGAATCGGCAAATTGCTGATATGGTTTGGCTGTGTCCCCACCCAAATCTCATCTTGAATTCTCACGTGTTGTGGGAGGGACCAGGTTGGAGGTAATTGAATTATGGGGGCAGGTCTTTCCTGTGCTGTTCTCATGATAGTGAGTATGTCTCATGAGACTTGATGGTTCTTATGGCGGGGGGTGGGGGGACGGTTCTGCACAAGCTGTCTTTGCTAGCTGCCATCCATGTAAGACGTGACGTGTTCTTCCTTGCCTTCCACCATGATTATGAGACTTCCCCAGACACGTGGAACTGTAAGTCCAATTAAACCTCTTTCTGTTGTAAATTGCCTAGTCTTGGGGTATGTCTTTATCAGCAGCATGAAAAAGGAAGAATACAGTAAATTGGTACTAGTAGAGTGGGGCACTGCCATATCAAAAAATGTGAAAGAGATTTTGGAACTAAGTAACAGGCAGAGATTGGAACAGTTTGGAAGGCTCAGAAAAAGACAGAAAAGTGTGGGAAAGTTTGGAACTTCCTAAAGACTTGTTGAATGACTTTGACCAAAAGTCTCAGAATGATATGGACAATAAAGTCCAGGCTGAGGTGGTCTCAGATGGAGATGAGGAACTTGTTGGGAACTGGAGCAATGGTGACTCTTGTTATATTTTGGCAAAGAGACTGGCGGCATTTGGCCCCTGCCCTAGAGATTTGTAGAACTTTGAACTTGAGAGGGATGACTTAGGGTGTCTGACAGAAGAAATTTTTAAGCAGCAAAGCATTCAAGAAGTGACCTGGGTCCTGTTTAAGGCATTTGGTTTTATAAAGGCAGCAGAGCATAAAAGTTTGAAAAATTTGCAGCCTTACAATGTGATAGAAAAGAAAAATCAATTTTCTGAGGAGAAATTCAAGCTGTCTGCAGAAACTTGCATAAGTAATGAGGAGCCAAATGTTAACCCCCAAGGCAACAGGAAAAATGTCTCCAGGGCATTTCAGAGGTCTTCACACAAACCTTCCCATCACAGGTCCAAAGGCCTAGGAGAAAATGGTTTCATGGGCCAAGCCCAGGGTCCTTGTGCTATGTACAGTCTAGGGACTTGATGCCCTGTGTCCCAGCCACTCCAGCCATGACTAAAATGGGCCAAGGTACAGCTTGGGCTGTTGCTTCAGAGGTTGAAAGCCCCACGTGGCATTGGGCCAGCAGGTGCACAGAAGTCAAGAATTGAGGTTTGGAAGCCTCTGCCTAGATTTCAGATATATTGATTATTCTCATCCATGAGCATGGAATGGTTTTCCATTTGTTGTGTCAATTGTGAATGAGATTGCATTTCTGATTTGGCCAGCAATAATGAGGGCATCCCTCCATAATGTCGGTGGACATCGTATGGAGAGTCAGAATACCTGTGCCCCAGGTAGTAATGTGGAGCCCTCCACTCAAGTATCAATAGAAGTCAAATGGGGAACCTAAATCTGTATCTCTACTTTTTATTAATGAAAAGTGCTCCCCTCTTTTCCTGCTGGAGTGGTGTCAGAAAATCCCAGCTAAATAGAAGTTCTAAATAAGATTCAGTATGTCATAACATATTATTAAAATATATAAGCATCAATCAGATAATCACTCATTATATCAAGAACCAGGATGATCTCAAATTAAATGAAAAACTAAAATCAATAAATGCCAACATCAAGATGAAAGAGATGTTAGAATTATCAGACAAAAAATTTAAAGCAACCATAAAAATGCTGCAATGAGTAATTGTGAGCATGATTGAAATAAATGATGACATAGGAATTCTCAGAAAAAAATCAGGAAGTTTCAAAAAATAGAAAATATAAAGTAGAAACAAGTGGAAATTTTAGAAATGAGAAACACAATAAGTAAAATGAATATTTCAGTAGCTGAGCTCAACTGCATAATGCATGAGTTTGAGGAAATCGTGATTTGGAAAAAAAAACAAAAGAAATTATAAATATGAACAGCACCAAGAAAATAAACATTAAAAAATGAACAGTCTCTCAGGAACTTTTGAGACTATGACCAAAAAAATATAACTTTCATGTCATCGGAGTCCCAGAAGAGGGCAGTCCTACCTCCCTAAAAAACAGCGCTCTCTGCCTGCACCTACCTGGCCCAAAACCAGCCTGGTGCCTCCACCCCCAGCAAAACTAGTCATTGCCTTCATGGACTACCACAGCATAGGCAACTGAGGCAATTGTAGACTTTGTTGACAAGGATTACAGCTGAAGAAATTGTGAGACAACATTGTTGAGTCAACCCAGAAATAAAGTCAATGCACCATAACCAACCAACAACTCAGGACCCAAGTATGGGAAAAAAGTCTCTCCCTGCAAATATACTACATAAAATTGGAAAAAGCAAGTATTCTACTAGTTGCAGAGGTATCAATACAGGGAGGGAAGAAACATGAAAATGCAAGAAAACATGACACTCCACAAGGATCACTAAAAGTCTTCAGTATTTTTTTCAAGATAGCAGATGAAAAGCTTTAAATGTGCCTCAGCTACTTGGAAATAGCAGAATACTACATAAATATCAATTCTGTAAGCTTTAATTCAAAAAAGAAAGTGAGAATCCACTGGGTTAGCAAAGGACACCACAGATTCTCGGGAGGAAAAAGTGGACAAACAACCCCCATGACAGTGTCCAGCTGATAAAAGTGAGTGATTCCCTTGTTAGTGAGGGGGCAGAGTGTCTCCCTCTATGACTCACCTTTCCACTAGTGATCTGTGCAATCCAGGCTAAGGGAAGCACTTTTTTTTTAAAAGACAATTTTCTCATTCACTTACTTTGTATCTCCTGGTTAACTGGGACATTGAGCTTCTTTCCATTGATTCTTGGCTGTTTGTATTTTTCCTAAGAGTTGCTGGCTTATTTTCTTTTCCCATTTTTTTCTTTTGGGTTGTCTTTTAATTATTGATTTTTAGGAACACTGAACATTATTATAAATGTGACAAAAATTTTATCTAGGTTTCTTTGATATATTTTGTCATTCAAAAGTTTTAAAAAATTGATACAGTCAAATTCATCAGTTTCTATACATGGCTTCTGAGTTTTGTGTTCTTTTTCACTTACAATAATACGGCATTTTATTATTTCTTCTAACATTTTATTTTTATGTTTAACTCCATATTCCATCTGGAACCTATCTGCAGATGTAACTTGGGCTGTAACTTTTTATTTTTTTATTTTTATTTTTAATTTTTTAAATTTTACTTTAAGTTCCAGGATACACGTGCAGAACGTGCAGGGTCATTACATAGGTATACATGTGCCATGGTGGTTTGCTGCACCTATTGATGTATCCTCTAAGTTCCCTCCCCTCGCCCCCAAACACAGGGTGGGGAACATCACACACCAGGGCCTGTTGAAGGGAAGCACTTTCTCCCAAGCCCTGGAGCTAACTTGAGGGAAGGCTTTGAGATGTTGAGAAGGAAAGAAACTAGGACTGAGAGGAGGACGCCAATTTTAATCCAGGCTCACACAAAGAGAGTAATTCCTTGGCTACCCAGCAACGTGGCTGTGCAGTCATTTCAGTCTTATGCCAGAAATTACAGTGCTCATTCTGAAGCATGGTAAGGGCCCCCATATCCAGAATTGGGTGGCAAGTATGGAAAACTTCCCAGCAGTAGGTACTGGAATTGTGTTTTTCCCCATCAGAGGTCTTGATTGGGGAGAGAGTTGCTGCAGCTGCGGTCTCTCCTTGGCAATAAGACTCTCACCAAAGCCAGCTTGGCAACCTGGGACTTGTCTGTATGTGTCATTGTTGGGTGTCTCGTTGACATTATGGTGCAAAGGGGCCCTCTATTCTCCACTCCAAGAATATTTTTGGCAATTCTGAGCACCCTATTGACTAGAAAAGCCTCCTGAGTCACACCACCCTTCCTATGCATAGATAGTGGTGCATCGGGGCCCTCTTCTACTTCATGTACAAGCAAATATTCAGGCATTTGAGCACCTGCTCACCTAAATCAGCAGCTGGGCCATCCCACTCTTTCTGTGCAGAGATTGTGGTGAAGTGGGGTCCTCTCTGCTTCATGCCCAGGCTTATCTCCAGGCATTTGGAGCACCCCCCCTACTTGGATCTGTAGCCTGAGCCGCCTCACCCTTCCTGTGCAGAGACTGTGGTGAAGCAGGTCCCTCCATGATCAATGCCCAGGCAGATCTCCAGGCATCTAGAACACCACCTCTTTTGTATTAGGAGTTTAGGCTGACCCCCTTCCTGCACAAAGCATTTGGGCAGAGAAAGGTTATCAGTTTCACACATAGGCACACTTCTGGGTGCTTGGTGACCACCAGTTGACTACCCACACCCCTGGAACTGGTTTTTGTGCCTCCCATTGTGGGATTTGTAGGCAGATATGTCCAGGATGGTCCTCCCCACCACCCCCTACCCCTGCATCCTGGTTGCCTATCCAGGCCTGTGCGGGTAGCTTAGACCACTGTGAACTCCATGAATCAGCCCATTACCTGAGGCAACAGTGAGCTTCTTCCAGTAAACAAGAACACATTTTCATTGGCCACAGCTGGCTATTACCCATGAGACCCACCTAGAGGTTGAATAGGACACAATGGGAAATCCCCTGACATAAGCATACAGCAGTGGGAGCAAGATGAGCTTCCTGAGGCTCACAGGAAAAAGGTGAACTTCCTGAGGCTCACCCCAGCCCCACAGAAGGTGTTCAGTTTGCTCACACACCCAGGACATTGCTACTACAACCACAATTTGGGAAAGCCACCATACAAAGGCTTTCTATAACCAAGAAACATATACAGACTCTTTGCCACTGAAAACATCCAGAAACAGAGATCTAACCCTCGGCATGGTCTGCCTCTAATTGAGGGGAGTAACTCAGCTTGTGAAAGCCCCCTTGAGTCAAGGGAAATGTGGGAACCTGACTGCTGAAGTTAGCACCACCATGGCCCAGGAACGGATGTGGAGAGGAGGTCATCTCTTGCTCTTGCCCCCGCTTCAGTGCACTGTTGTGGATTTGGCAGCAGCTCTTCCCATCGGTGCCCAGGGAGCGTGGACTGAAAAGAGACCCATTCTCAGGCTTCTATAGTGGTCCCACTGAAGGCTAATGCACACTGGGGAATGCAGCTTTTCACACTTCTCCATTGCCTCTGCACCCATTTCTACCTGCTGGCTCTTGCTCTTAAGTGCCACCTACTGGACTGCAGCCTAAGTTACACAATCAAACATAATTAAATTGCTACAACAAGCAACATCTGAGAAAGCCACTGCACCAACTTATCTACAATCAAGAAATTAGTACGAAACCTTGCAACCCTGAAAGCACACAGAAATGCAGGCAATTAATCATACACGATATACACCATAGTCACATCCCTAAGGGTAAAAAGAATAAAAATTGAGGAAGCCCCATCCATATGATAATGGTTATTATTATTATTATTATTATTTGTATTTTTTTTTGGAAGCTTCAGCTTTCTCAAGTCACAAGGAGCCACTACAAGAACTCTGGAAATACAAAAATCCAGAGTGTCTTATCACCTTAAAAGGATCCAACTAGCTTCTAAGCAATAAATATTAACCAGAATGAATGGCTGAAATGGCAAATTTAAAATTCAAAATATAGATGGCAAGGAAATTAAATTAGATCCAAGAGAAAGTTGAAGCCAAACACAAAGAAAAATAAATGATCCAAGATCTGAAACACAACATAGCTATATAAAGAAATAAAAAAACAGGACTTCTAGAATTGAAAATTTCACTACAGGAATTTTAAAATACTTTTGGAAGCTTTAACAACAGAACAGAATAAGCAGAAAAAATAATTTCAGAAATCACACATTCTGTATATGCATGTTGGGTGCATACACATTTAGAATATATAAATCTTACTCTTTATTTGAGACTTTGAATCAACCCAGATAAAAATTTTTTAAAAGGAATTTTTAAAAATAAAGCTTTCAAGAAATATAGGATTATGTAAAGCAAGAAAATATATTAGTTATTGGCATTCTTGAGAGAGAAGAGGATAAATTAAGGAACTTGAAGAATATATTTGAGTGTATAATTCAGGAAAATGTCCCCTGTCTTGCTAGAAAGGTCAAAGAGCAGATACAAGAAATCCAGACAACTACTCAGAGGTACTATACAAGATGACCATGCCCAAGACATATATTCACCAGATTATCCAAGGTTCATGCCAAAAAATAAATCTTAAAGTTACCGAGCAGTAACCTTATGTAATAGATGAGATTAGAAGTCTATTTTTAGCATCCTTTAAAAAAAAGCAATACCAGTCAAAAATTTCATATCCTGCAAAAATAAGCGTCACCAGTGAAGGTGAAATAAAATCTTTCTCAGACAAGCAATCACTAAGAGAATTTGTCACCATCAGACCAGAACTCCCCATGCTTAGGGGAGTTCTAAACATGGAAACAAAATAGAGATACTTCCTACCACAAAGACACACACAAGCACATATACCAAGGACCCTATAAGGCAACTACAAATTGAGACTAGAAAGAAATTAGCTAACAACACTATGCCAGGAATAAAACTTCACATATCAATATTAACTTTGAACATAAACAGAATAAATGCCCCCATTTAAAAGAAAGAGAATGGCAAGTTGAATTTAAAAAAATGCATTCTTATTCTGTCTGCAAGAGATCTATCTCTCATGTAATGACACCTATAAGTTCAAAGTAATGGGATGGAGAAAAAAGTATAATGCAAGTGGAAAACAAAAAAGAGCAGGGCTTACTATTCTTGTATCAGATAAAATAATAGTATAATAAAATTCTTGTATCAGATAAAATAATGATAAAGAGTTCAAGTCAAAACCTTGTATCTATTCTAAATGTATATCACCCAATGTTGGAGCAACCAGATTTATAAAGCGATTAGATCTAGACCTAATAAAAGACACTGATGGCCACATAATAATTGTGGAAGACTTAAATAATATAATGACAGCATGAGACAGATCATTGAGACAGAAAACTAACCAAAAAATTCTGGAATTAAATTTGACATTTGAACAATTAGACCCAATAGACATCTAAGGAATACTCTACCCAATAATCCCAGAATATACATTCTTCTCATCTGCACATGAAACTTGAAGATTGACCACGTGCTTGGTCATAAAGTAATTCTCAGTAAATTCAAACAATAGAAATCATAACAAGCATCTTCTTAGATCACACTGGATTGAAAATGGAAATTAACACCAAGAGGAATCTCAAAGCTATACAAATTTGTGAAAACTAAACAACTTACTCCTGAATGGCTTTGGGGTAAAAAACAAAAATGAGGCGAAAATAAAAAAGTTTCTTGAAACAAACAAAAATAGAAACACAACATACCATATCCCCTGGAATATGGTGAAATTAGTTTTAACAGATAAGTTTATAGCAATAAATGCCTACATGAAGAAGATAGAAAGACCTCAAGTTAATAACCTAAGATTGCACATAAATGAACTAGAAAAACAGGAAAAAATTGAATCCAAAGCTAGCAAAATCAAAGAAATAACTAAAAGCAGAGCAAAACTAAATGAAGTTGTGCCCCTCCCCCACCCCCAAACCATGTAAAAAAACATGCAACAAAAAGTTAGTTTTTTTGAAAGGCTTAACAAGGTTAATAGCTAGATTAACAAAATAAAAGAGAGAAAGTTCAAATAAGCACAATCAGAAATAAAAAAGGAGGCATTACAACTGATCCCACAAAAATAAAAAAGTTCCTCAGAGACTACTATGAAAATCTCTATGCACACAAATTACAAAATCTAGAGGAAATCGATAACTTCCTGGAAACATGTGACCTACCAAGATCGAACCAAAAAGGAACAGCAATCCCAAGTAGACAAATAACAAGTAATACAACTGAATCAGTAAGAAAATCCTTTTAACTGAAAAAAAAGTCTTGAGCCAGATGGATCCACAGCCACATTCTAGCAAATGTACAGAGAAAAGCTGGTACTAATCCTGTTGAAACCATTCCTAAAAATCAAGGAGAGACTCCTCCATAACTCATTTTATAAGCTCGTATCATCCTGATACCCAAATCTGACAGACATACAAATCAATAAGAAAAAAAAAATCCCAATTCCATTAAAAAGTGTGCAATGGAGATGAACAGATACTTCTCAAAAAAAAAAAAAAAAAAAGACTGGCCAACTGGCCAGGCGGGGTGGCTCACACCTATAATCCTAGCACTTTGGGAGGCCAAGGCGGGTGAATCACAAGGTCAGGAGATCAAGACCATCCTGGCTAACACAGTGAAATCCCGTCTCTACTAAAAATACAAATTATATATATATGCCGGGCGTGGTGGCCGGCGCCTGTAGTCCCAGCTACTCGGGAAGCTGAGGCAGAAGAATGGTGTGAACCCGGAAGGCAGAGCTTGCAATGAGCCGAGATGCACCAAGATGGCACCACTGTACTGTAGCCTGGGCGACAGAACAAGATTCCCTCTCAAAAAAAAAAGCAATACAAGTGACCAATAAACACATGAGAAAATGCCTAACATCACTAATCATCATGGAGATTTAAATCAAAAACACAATGAGATACTATCTCACACCAGTCAGAACAGCTATTATTAAAAAGACAAAAAATAACAAATGGTGGGGTTGTAACAGATAGGAAATGCTCATACATAATTCATCATAACATAAAGTTTCTCAGCTCCTGTGGAAAGCAGTTTAAAGATTTCTCAAATAATGTAAAGTGGAACTACAATTTGGCCCAATAATCCCATTGCTAGGTATATATCCATGAGAAAATAAATAGTTCTACCAAAAAGTCACATATATGTTGACAGCATTGTACACAATACCAAAGCCTTGTAATCAACCTAGATGTCAATCAACAATGGATTGTATACATAAAATGTGGTTCATATGTGCCATAGAATACTGTGCAGCCATACAAAATAAAATTAAGTTTTTTTGCATCAACATGGATGCAGGTGGCAAACTAACATAGAAACAGAAAATCATATATTACATGCTCTCACTTATAAGTGGGAGCTTAATTGGGTTCACCTGAACATAAAGATGGGAACAATAGACACCGGGGACTCCAAAAGGAAGGAGGGATGGATGAGGGCAAGGCCTGAAAAACTTCTTATTGGGTACTATATTAACTGCCCAAGTGACAGGATCAATATAAGACTACACCTCAGCAACACAATATATCCTTGTAACAAAAATGCACATGTACCATCTGAATCTAAAATAAATGTTTAAAACTTTTAAAATGTTTTCCTTAAAAGACCCCAAAGAAAAAACATTTATAACATGTCTCAAAAGGAATTCAATATAATTATATAAGGCAATTCAGTGAAATACAAGAGAACACAAATATTTCAATGAAATTAGAAAAAAAATCTCAATAAGAAAATCAACACAGAGTTAGATTAACAAAACAAATTTAAATATTTGAACTAAAAATTGAATAAATGAACAGAAAGCTTCAATAAGAGAATAGAGCAAGCCGAAGAAAATATTTCTATACTAGAGGACAGGTCTTTGGCAATAATCCAGTGTGATAAAAATTAAGAATAAAGAAAGCCTAAAGGACTTATGGGACAACATTAATTAAACAAATTCTTGAACTACTGGATTTCCAGAAGGAAAATGATGGAGAAAAGCACAGAACCCCTATTTTTTCAAAATAAGAGCAGAAAATACTCCAAGTACTGGGAGATATGTGGACACCCAGATTCAGGAAGCTCAAAAATTCCCAATTAGATTCAACCCAAACATACCCTCTTCAGGGGGCATTATAATTAAATGTTCAAGAGACAAAGACAAAGAGAGATTTCTAAAAGCAGCAGGAGAAAAGCAGAAAGCCAACATATAAGGGAATATGAATTGAGCTACTAGAAGAATTCTCAGTAGAAACCTTGAAGGCTGGGAGAGAACAGAATGATATATTCAAAGAACAGAAGAAAAAAACCTGTTATCCAAGAATTCTATGTTTGCACAAAGCTGTTTTTCAGAAATGAAGTAATAATAAAGACTTTCCCAGACAAGTAAATGCTGAAGGAATTCATTGCCACTAGACTGACCTTACAAGAAATGCTTACTGAACTACAACAATTGATAATGAAATTATCATAGTGAGTATCATGAAAACACATGAAAGCTTAAAACTCACCAGTAGAGATAAATTCGTAAATCAAGCTTAAAATACCCCAATGATGTAATGGTGCCATGTAAATCTCTTAGTTCTTTAGTATAAGGGTTGAAAATAAAAATGATCAAAAACAACAACAGCTGCAATTAGTACCTAAGAAACCCACAATAGATAAAGAGGTAAATTAAGGCAACAACAATATAAATTGCAGGGGATAGAGGAAAAGTCTAGGATGTTTACATGTGACCAAAGTTCTGTGGCTATCAACTTCAGAAAGCTTACTATCACTACAATATTCTTTAAGTTTGCTATATGCTAACTATGAAAAAAAAATTTTAAAGCAGATACACAAACAAAAAAGGGCAATGGGAAACAGATTAAAACCACAGAAACCACCAAACTACAGAGGTAAACAACAAGATAGGAGGAAAGGACCAAAGATTCTGCAAAACAGCCAGAAAACAATTAAGAGAATGGCAGGAGTAAGCTCTTATTGATCAATAATAACCTTGACTTCAAATGAATTAAATACAATAATTAAAATATACAAAGTGACTGACTATATAAAATAAAACCCAACTATATTCTGCCCACAAGAGACTCACCTCACTGTTAAATGCACATAGATTGAAAGTGAAGGAATAAAAAGCATATTATGTGCAAATAGAAAAAATAGAAATCAAAAGCAAACAGGAGTACCTATACTAATATCAGAAAAAATAACTTTAAGTCAATAACTATGAAAAGGGACAAAGAAATTCAAATTATAGTAATTTGAATCAAGGGATCAATTCAACAGAGAATAAAATAATTAAATATATATATGCACCAAAAACTGGAACACCTAGAATCATAAAGCAAATGTTAGAATTAAAAAGAGAAATACACTGCAATAGTAATAGGTATTACCACACACTACATTCAACAATGAATAAATCATCTACTCAAAATATCAGCAAAGAAACATAAGACTTAAACTGCGCCACAGAGGAAATAAACCTAAGAAATATTTACAGAATGTTTCACCCAACAGCTACCAAATATACATTCTTCTCAATTTTACATGAAACATTCTTCAGGATAGATCAAGTGTTAGGCTACAAAACAAGTCTTAACATACTTGAGAAGCTTGGAACCATATTATTTATTGTTCTGACCACAATGTTATAAAACCAGAAATTAACAGCAAGAAAACCTTTGAAAATTTTATAAAATACATGGAAATTAAGCAGTGTGCTTTAATAACCATTGTTTCAGCAACCATTGGTTGCTCCTATGGGACACAGGAAAAGAAGTATGTAGAGAAAAAATTATAGCAATAAACATTTGCAACAGAAAAGAAGAAATATTTCTAACAACCTAATGATGCACATCAAGGAACTAGAAAAAACAAGAAGAAACTTAATGCAAAATTGGTAGAAACAAGAAAACAAATTTCTACATAAAAACACATAAAACAGATACTAGAAAATAATAGATGAGATCAACAAATTATAGAATGGGCTTTTTGAAAAGATAAAATTGATGAACCATTAGCTACACTAAAAAAACAGAAGATTCAAATAATAAAATCATAGATAAAACATAGATATTACAACTAATAACAAATACAAAGAATTTTAAGAGACTATGGTGAACAATTATATGCCAACAAAGGCAACAGAAGAAATGGATAAATTCCTGGGCACATACAACATACCAATATTAAAGTATGAAGAAATAGAAAATATGAATGGACCACTAATGACTCAGAAAATTGAAATAGTAATAAAAAGCCATTGATCAAAGCAAATCCCAAGGCCTAATGACTTCACTTCTGAATTCTACTGAACATATAAAGAATATCAAGTCTCTTTAAACTAATCAGAGAGTTGAAGGGGAGGGAAAACTTCCAAACTCCTTTTGAGATACAAGCGTTAACCAGATTTCAAACTGACAGGGACAAAAAAGAAAAGAAAAGCAAAGAAAGAAGGAAAGAAAGAAAGAAAGAAAGAAAGAAAGAAAGAAAGAAAGAAAGAAAGAAA